>NC_134881.1:51479022-51484022 GCF_041734735.1 Babylonia areolata | reverse complement strand
GGAAGGCAACGAATTCATTATCCACTGTGTCTAGGGCGCGGCAATGAAATCATTATCCACTGTGTCTAGGGCGCGGCAATGAAATCATTATCCACTGTGTCTAGGGCGCGGCAATGAAATCATTATCCACTGTGTCTAGGGCGCGGCAATGAAATCATTATCCACTGTGTCTAGGGCGCGGCAATAGAAGGCAATGAATTCATTATCTACTGTGTCTAGGGCGTGGCACAGGAAGGCAATGAATTCATTATCCACTGTGTCTAGGGCGCGGCTGTGGAAGGCAACGAATTCATTACCCACTGTGTCTAGGGCGTGGCACAGGAAGGCAATGAATTCATTATCCACTGTGTCTAGGGCGCGGCAATGGAAGGCAATGAATTCATTATCCACTGTGTCTAGGGCGCGGCAATGGAAGGCAATGAATTCATTATCCACTGTGTCTAGGGCGCGGCAATGGAAGGCAATGAATTCATTATCCACTGTGTCTAGGGCGCAGCAATGGAAGGCAGTGAATTCATTATCCACTGTGTCTAGGGCGCGGCACAGGAAGGCAATGAATTCATTATCCACTGTGTCTAGGACGCGGTAATGGAAGGCAACGAATTCATTATCCACTGTGTCTAGGGCGCGGCTGTGGAAGGCAGTGAATTCATTATCCACTGTGTCTAGGGCGCGGCAATGAAATCATTATCCACTGTGTCTAGGGCGCAGCAATGGAAGGCAGTGAATTCATTATCCACTGTGTCTAGGGCGCAGCAATGGAAGGCAATGAATTCATTATCCACTGTGTCTAGGGCGCGGCAATGGAAGGCAATGAATTCATTATCCACTGTGTCTAGGGCGCGGCAATGGAAGGCAACGAATTCGTTATCCACTGTGTCTAGGGCGCGGCAATGTAAGGCAACGAATTCGTTATCCACTGTGTCTAGGGCGCGGCAATGTAAGGCAGTGAATTCATTATCCACTGTGTCTAGGGCGCGGCAATGGAAGGCAACGAATTCATTATCCACTGTGTCTAGGGCGCGGCAATGTAAGGCAACGAATTCATTATCCACTGTGTCTAGGGCGCGGCAATGTAAGGCAACGAATTCATTATCCACTGTGTCTAGGGCGCGGCAATGGAAGGCAATGAATTCATTATCCACTGTGTCTAGGGCGCGGCTGTGGAAGGCAATGAATTCATTATCCACTGTGTCTAGGGCGCGGCTGTGGAAGGCAATGAATTCATTATCCACTGTGTCTAGGGCGCGGCAATGTAAGGCAACGAATTCGTTATCCACTGTGTCTAGGGCGCGGCAATGTAAGGCGGGGCCCAGTGCTCTCCTCCCGCCCGCTTTCAAACCTTCCCCTGACCATCCTGAAGTCAGTTAACCCATTCACACCTGCGTGGAGTGAGGAAAATCGGAGTAAAGTCCCTTCTCCAAGGACACACCACCATGCCGAAAATGGAGAACTTATTTCTAGCAAACACGTAATCTTTGATGTCCAAAATCGTTTTTTTTACTAAACTTCACCGAAAGTTCTTGTGAATGTATTTATATATATATATTTTTTATATAACAATTCCAAGATGCTATTTGTTATTGCAGAAGGTTTGCTATGTTGTCCAATACGACATTTGTTATAGTTGTTACAGTTGTTTGATGTTAGCGTTTCCCTCCATTCTTGTCCCCAGCGTTGTCTCTCCCTATCCCCTCCCCCCTACACACACACACACACACACACGCACTTCTTCCCCCACTCCTCCCCCCCACCCTGAAAACCTCACCCCTCCCTCTCCACTCCCCCTTTTTGACTCACTTGTGTAAACAAAGTGAGTCTATGTGTAGCCGTGTACCGAGTGGTTACTGAAGGGTACGGCACAAAAGACTTAACTAAATATGATTAATTGAAGGATAGACAAGATCCCATGCACAGGCCAGGAACATATAGAGGCCAGTCACAAATGGGTTTTTCTATTGTTTTATTTACAATATTAGATGAGAAGAAAACCTAAGAGAAGAGAAGAGAAGAGAAGAGAAGATAAAAAGAGAAGAAGACTAGAAGAGAACTAGTCTAAGAGAAGATAAAAAGAGAAGAAGACAGTGCCTGAAATGACACAAACAAATGTCATAAGTACAATGTGTCGGCACAAGTGAATAATAAAGCACATGTATACATATCACATGGAAAGACTATTCACTCGGGTTTGGGATACGCAACAACATAATGCAAATGTGTGAAGACCAAACGCTGACATCAAATGACATTTCTAATACATTTAAATAGTGCAGTTAAAGTGATTGAAGCGATGCTGACTTGGTGAAAGTACACTGACAGTATAGACTAGGTAAAACTTATACTGTGTCAAAGTGACTCAAATGAATCAGTGGATTAGATATAATACTGGCAAACTGATAGACCAGATATTAAATGAAGAACCATCATGGCTTAACCATTAAGTGGTGAATGAACTTTACGCACTCACTAGAACATTCTGGAACAAACTATCTGTGTCGAGAGACGTCACTGACTGTGACGTTAAGAATCAAATGGAACACTGCTCCATGCAGATGACGACATAGCAATTATTTAGATCAGTCATAGCCGATCTGTGACTAACTTGTCAAAGCAATAACTGAACAAAGAATTAACTGAACAAAGCAATAACTGAACATACTCATATAAACACAAGTACTGTGTCAAATAATACAATTTACAAGTCAACACGTTCTACACAATAGTACTTACAGCCATACGTAGCGAGATGCTGTTGTGGGAACGACACTGACCACTACACAGCAAGAGACAAAGGGAGCAGGTGCTGGCCGCGGCTGGCTCGGGTGTGGAAGTGACCACTCATCACCCGCTCGGCCAATTTATACAAATTAGGCGAACTACAAAGACAATCACGTGGGCTGCAAACCAAATCGTCACTAATCTGAAGAAATCTGATGAGAACTGTGCTTGTTACAAGGTGTTCAGTGACAGATTTCTAGATGATTACTGAACCGATTTGCATCGGATAAGTTGCAAAAGAAAGAGCTCAACGCCTACTCTACAATGAGTGTAAAATGAAGTGTTGATTATTTAAGATGAATTTATAATCTTAATTTAAGTCACCTGAACAGGGTCAGTTTTAAGGAGCTCGTCGCTGAAAATTACAAACTGCGTTAAATCAGTTTCACGTAGGCAAACATAAATGGAATAGATTTAAAGATGGAGTTAAGACGATTCTGCCAGTATATAATACTAGTAGTTTACTGATCTAACAAAAGAGCTATTAATTAAATACTGTGGAACAGAAACACAAGTTTGCTCTCAGCCAATGACGTACCGGGATGCGACATTGGGCGAGCTGTGAGCAGGTGTCTGGCGAGGAGGACAAAATGATGTAAGCGGAGTGACGTCACACATTCTGTGCGCGGGTTATGAGGGAAAACTGTCGTCTGCTGTGGCTTGTGCGTGAATAGTGTTGGAGCAAGCATAGCGCGCTTGGTCACATATGTTTTAACCCGGTGTGCGGTTGTGTGTGTGTGTGTGTGTGTGTGTGTGTGTGTGTCCGTGGTAAACTTTAACATTGACATTTTCTCTGCAACTACTTGGTCAGTTGACACCAAATTTAGCATAAAAATAGGAAAAATTCAGTTCTTTCCAGTCATCTTGTTTAAAACAATATTGCGCCTCTGGGATGGGCACAAAAAAAGAAAAAAAAAAAGAAGCCTAATCATATGCAAACTGCATTTACTGTTATATTTATATTTTTTTGTATTCTCTAAACTTGGCACTTTGATCTGATATTCTGACCCAACAGCTAGAGCAGTCATTATTATCATTTTTTGTTCAAACAGGAACTTCTTTTGCTAAGCATGGAAGTTTTATTTATTTTGCAAACGTTTTGGTGCAGATGGTAAAAAAGGGAAATTACTCTGTAATGCTAGGGGAGTTAATTTGCTTTAAACTGATCTTTCTCATCTTAAACATTACATTTTGAAATTATACTCAATACATAAAAAGCTTGGATTTTTTAAAATTTTTTTTAAGTGTATCACAAGTGAGTCTTGAAGGCCTTGCCTCTCTTGTTTTTAATTCGTGTAACCTCACTTAAAGTGGGAGGACGTAAAACTGAAGATTACTACCATGTTGAAACGGGGTTTGGATCACTTGTGTGAACACTGGATACAAAGTCCTAACAACACCAAACCGATTCTGCAACGGCGCTTCCTTTGTGGGGGGCGGGGGGGAGGGGGGGGGGGGGGGGGGGGGGGGGGGGGGGGGGGGGGGGGGGGGGGCGTGGGGGGGTGGGGGGAGAGAAAAAGGGAGTGGGAGCAAAATAGTGTGTGGGGAGTGGTGTGGGCAGTTTCGAAACAGCAGAGGGAACAGCTTTGCTTCACATAATGACAGCGTTGGCTGATGGTCAGTGTTGACAGTGTCAACAGCAGGCTTTACTGCTGGCTGGCTGCTGTCTGATCTCATGTCTCTTTCTCTCTCTCTCTCTCTGTTTGTGTGTCTCTCTGTCTCTGTCTCTGTCTGTCTGTTTGTCTGTCTGATTTTGTGTTTGCTTGTTTGTTTTGTTATGTCCAGAGGAATGGATGTAAAAGAAAAGTAATGCAGATTTATATTTCACTACTCTTTTGAAAATAAATTCGTTTCGTTTCGTTTCGTCTCTGTCAATCTGTCTGTCTGTCTCTGTCTGTCTGTATCGGTATGTTTGTCTATCTGTCTCTTTCTCTGTCTGCCTGTCTCTCTGCCTGTATCTGTCTGTCTGCCTGTCTGTCTGTCTATCTCTCTGTGTCTCTCTGTATCTGTCTGTCTATCTCTCTGTGTATGTGTCTGTCTATCTCTCTGTGTCTCTCTGTATGTGTCTGTCTATCTCTCTGTGTCTCTCTGTATCTGTCTGTCTCTCTGTCTTCTTGTCTCTGTCTGTCTCTGTCTGTCTCTCTCTAGCCGTGTGCACGAGACGAGAAACACATGACATCTGTAGTGATTGTGTGGCGACACACAATACCGCGTTGTTCTTG
>NC_134881.1:51464022-51476522 GCF_041734735.1 Babylonia areolata | reverse complement strand
TCTACAGAATTTTGCCAGAGGACAAACACTCTCATTGCCAAGGGCTCTTTTTCAGTGCGCCAAATGCGTGCTGCACACGGGACCTCGGTTTATCGTCTCATCCGGAAAAAAAACTAGACGCTCAGTTTGATTTTCCAGTCAAACATGGGAGAAAGGTGCGAGAGCGGGATTCGAACCCACACCCTCACGGACTCTCTACATTGGCAGCTGAGCGTCTTAACCATTCTGCCTCCTTCCTGCTAAAGGCATCCACAAGTCAGGCTTCAGAGCCAGAGAAAGACCACGCCGGCGGCGGATTGAGGAGAGTTTGAAGCACGCTCCACGCTCACAGCATGACGCTATATACCAGGCCTCCCCTCTTGCCGCACATCACCAGCTTCATCCCCCCGCAACACCTGCCCGGTAGCAGCGATTAAGCAAAGTGAAGTAAGTCAAGTAAGCGTGCTGGGCCTTCAGTTTCAGTTTCAGTTTCAGTGAGCTCAAGGAGGCGTCAGTGCGTTCGGACAAATCCATATACGCTACACCACATCTGCCAAGCAGATGCCTGACCAGCAGCGTAACCCAACGCGCTTAGTCAGGCCTTGAGAAAAAGAAAAAGAAAAAAAAAGAGATAAATACATAAAAAAAGAACTACTACTACTACTAATGATATGTATAAGGCGCAAAAACTTGATGAAGTCAACTATAAGCGTACAAAAAACAAAAAAACAAAAAACAAAAAAAAAACTAGCTAAATAACTAAGTAACTAAATAATAATAACATAATTTTATATTATATTCAACTACCAGATGATGTCTCTATGTCCTGTTACCATAAGGTCCCGATTCTATAGGGCCTGTTGTGACACTTGGTAGTACTTGGACCCAGTAAAAGTATCCACGGGTTCAAGTCCAGGATTTTTGTCCTCTCTTCCCTCTTCTGTTAGACCTTTGGTGGTGGTCTAGGTGTCCACTCTTCCCTCTTCTGTTAGACCTTTGGTGGTGGTCTAGGTGTCCACTCTTCCCTCTTCTGTTAGACCTTTGGTGGTGGTCTAGGTGTCCACTCTCCCCTCTTCTGTTAGATCTTTGGTGGTGGTCTGGGTGCTAGCCTTTCGGATGAGACGATCAACCGACGCCGTGTGCAACTTGCACTTAGCGCACGTAAAAGGACCCACGGCAACAAAAGCCGGCTTGTCCCTGGCAAAAAGTCTGTCGAAAAACCGACTTTGATGTGAAAGAAACACAACTAAAGATCAGACAAAGAATGAGAGAGATGGGTGGCGCCGTACTGTGGCGACGAGTTCTTCCCGGGGAGAGGTGTCTGAATTTTACAGAGGAACCTGTTGTGACCAAAACAAAAAACAAACAAACAAACAAACAAAAACACACAAAACACAACTGCAACGCAACACGATTCAATACAATACAATACAATACGATACGATACAATACATATTTCCCATCCCAGTGAAAACGACCTCAATCTCTTGTAAATCGTTATCGGTCAGCGGCCTAGAACGTATGATCATCCTTGATGACCTACTGGAAAAGAAAAAGAAAAAGAGAGAGACAGGGAGAGACTGAGTGGAAAGCATGCAGGCGAATAAAGTGAAGATTCAAGATTTAAAAAAAAACTTTATTACTCAAGGATAAAGATTTTAGGCATTGCCTAGTCTTCCAATCTGTCCTTGTGGCAACAAAAACAGTATAAGACACAACAATAAAAACAATGGTAAATACTACTGCTACTGCTGCTGCTACTACTACTACTACTACTGATAATTATAATACTAATCAACGCACCATCATCGTCATTATAAAAAATATAATGAAAGGAACACAGTCACACACCCACACCCACCCACCCACACACATATGCACACACTCATCCTCACACACACACACACCCTTATGCATATACATATTTGCACATATACACACATGCATACATTTGTCTACATGTACATACATATATGTATGCATATGCATACATACACAGAATTAAGTATCAAATCATACTGTAGTACATTACAAATCATATTGTAGTACAATAGCAGATATTGAAAAAAGAAAAGAAAAAAAATCAAGAAGTAAAGGGGTTATTAAGACTGTCAAATTAATCACCACACAGAATACAGGAAAGAGGCACGACTGAAATGAAAAATATGTAAAGAGAGCAGTGAAACATAGTTATATCAATGTACATATACAATAGTGATGAGAAATCTGATACTGAAATGGCAGGCAATAACATCCAAGCAATAGCGTGCACGTAATACATGAAAATCACAAAAGGTTGAAAATAAGATGAAACACTTTAGTGGATGTAAAGGAATAGACAACGCATACATTTCACAAAAAGGGCATGGTGTTTTTAGACCGGTTGTATTTGGTTTGGGGATCTATTGTTTGTGGAGCAGAAGTTTTCGTACCATTGATTTGAAGGACGATGAAGGCAAGAGAGAGAGAGAGAGAGAGAGAGAGAGAGAGAGAGAGAGAGAGAGAGAGAGAGAGAGAGGGGGGGTGGGGGTGGGGGCGTCAGTTGGCTAAATGGTATTTGGCGGGTAGGCAAAATGGGACAAAGACAGGAGACAGGCCATTGAGGGTGATCAAGGTAGCAGTAGGCAAAACGGGAAATAGGCGAATCAGACCTGCACCGTGTGGGTGCTGACACAAAGTTACCCACAAGTAAGTACCCACCCACCCGCTCGCCTGCCCTCACACGGGTACCACTCCTCCAGTCCAGTTGGTTAACTGCTTGACTGCTGAAGCTTGAAGAGATGAGCTGAGTGTTGTGGCCTGAATGGAAAGCGCAGTCACTACTTCTGTTTCTTACTGCTGCAGCCTTGGGGGCTAGTTGGCTTTTGGGAACCACCCCCAGCACCGACTGTCCCCAAATGGCCTTTGGGAACCACCCCCAACACCGACTGTCCCCAAATGGCCTTTGGGAACCACCCCCAACACCGACTGTCCCCAAACCCTCTTGGCCGAGAGAGTGGGGGCTATTTAACTTGGACAAGAAACTCTCCACTATAATCAAATTCTGGCCCAGATAGTCGGGACAGCAGTTACCTCCACTGCTGTTCTGATGGTCATAGTCGAACACGACTGACTATCATACTTTTGAGAACTTACCAGCGAGGTGACAGAATGGTTAAGACACTTATCTGCCTGCCAATACAGTGTCCGGGAGGGTCTGGGTTCGAATCTGGCTCTCGCCCTCTCTCCCAAGTTTGACAGGAAAATCAAACTGAGCGTGTAGTAGTCATTCGGATGAGACGATGAACGAAGGTCCTGTGTGCAGCACGCACTTAGTGCATTGAAAAAGAACCCTTGGCAACGAGAGTTTTTTCCTCTGGCAAAATTCTTTAAAAGAAATCCACTCTGATAGGTACAGCATTCATGGACTTACAAGCGCGTTGGGTTATGCTGCTGGTCAGGCATCTACATAGCAGATGTGGTGTAGCGAGGTGACAGCCTTTCACTGACATCCTGACCTGTGAGCTGTCCTATCTCAGTGAGGTGACAGCCCTTCACTGACATCCTGACCTCTAAGCTCTGTTATATCACAGTGAGGTGACAGCCCTTCACTGACATCCTGACCTGTAAGCTCTGTCATATCACAGTGAGGTGACAGCCCTTCACTGACATCCTGACCTGTAAGCTGTCATATCACAGTGAGGTGACAGCCCTTTACTGACATCCTGACCTGTGAGCTGTCATATCACAGTGAGGTGACAGCCCTTCCCTGACATCCTGACCTGTAAGCTGTCATATCACAGTGAGGTGACAGCCCTTCACTGACATCCTGACCTGTAAGCTCTGTCATATCACAGTGAGACGACAGCCCTTTACTGACATCCTGACCTGTAAGCTCTGTCATATCACAGTGAGGTGACAGCCCTTTACTGACATCCTGACCTGTAAGCTGTCATATCACAGTGAGGTGACAGCCCTTCACTGACATCCTGACCTGTAAGCTCTGTCATATCACAGTGAGGTGACAGCCCTTCACTGACCAGCATACTTGTCAGCAGCAGTCAAAGGGTTAAACTACTGGCAGATTGAAGGGAGTGTGCTGGTGGTGGGTGAGTGTGTTGGTGGGGTGACGGTGGGTAGAGGGAGAAAAGAGGAGTGCTGTACAGTGCATTTTGTGCTGGGGGGTTCCTTTCTTTTCTTATGGGGTGTCGCCGTGCAAACCGGTCCTCTCTCTCTCTCTCTCTGTGTGTGTGTGTGTGTGTGTGTGTGTGTGTGTGTGTGTGTGTGTGTGTGTGTGTGTGTGTGTGTGTGTGTGTGTGTGAAAGTGCGTGCTTGCATGTGTGTGTGTGTGTGTGTGTGTGTGTGTGTGTGTGTGTGTGTGCGAAAGTGCGTGCTTGCATATATGTGTGTGTGTGTGTGAAAGTGCGTGCTTGCATGTGTGTGTGTGTGTGTGTGTGTGTGTGTGTGTGTGTGCTTGCGTATGTGTGTTTGTGTGTGCGTGCATGTGTGTGTTTGTGTGTGTATGTGTGTGCGTACATGTATGGACATGCGGTAGTGTGAGAAACGACTCTGCAATCATGCATCATATCATATTTCATAACAGTTATCATACAGCTGGTCTACAGCACAACACAGCACAACACAGCAAAGTACAGCACAGCACTACAGATAAGCACAGCACAGCACAGCACAGCACAGAAAAGTACAGCAGAGTATAGCACAACACAGCACAGCACTACAGATAAGCACTGTACAGCACAGCACAGGAAAGTACAGCACAGCACTACAGATAAGCACAACACAGCACAGCAAATTACAGTACAGCACAGGAAAGTACAGCACAGCACTACAGATAAGCACTGTACAGCACAGCACAGGAAAGTACAGCACAGCACTACAGATAAGCACAGCACATCACAGCACAGGAAAGTACAGCAGAGTATAGCACAACACAGCACAGCAAGTTACAGCACAGCACAGGAAAGTACAGCACAGCACTACAGATAAGCACTGTACAGCACAGCACAGGAAAGTACAGCAGAGTATAGCACAACACAGCACAGCAAATTACAGCACAGCACAGCACAACAAGGAAAGTACAGCAGAGTATAGCACAACACAGCACAGCAAATTACAGCACAGCACAGCACAAGACACCACAGTACAGAAGAGCGCAGCACAGCACAGCACAGCACAACAAAGCACAGCACAGCACAGTACAGCACAACACAGCACAACAAAGCACAGCACAGCACAGTACAGCACAACACAGCACAACAAAGCACAGCACAGTACAGCACAGCACAGCACAGCACAACAAAGCACAGCACAGCACAGTACAGCACAACACAGCACAACAAAGCACAGCACAGCACAGTACAGCACAACACAGCACAACAAAGCACAGCACAGTACAGCACAGCACAGCACAGCACAACAAAGCACAGCACAGCACAGTACAGCACAACAAAGCACAGTACAGCACAGCACAACAAAGCACAGCACAGCACAGTACAGCAAAGCACAGTACAGCACAACAAAGCACAGCACAGTACAGCAAAGCACAGTACAGCACAGCACAACAAAGCACAGCACAGTACAGCACAGCACAGTATAGCACAGTACAGCACAGCACAGCACAGTATAGCACAGTACAGCACAGCACAACAAAGCACAGCACAGCATAGTATAGCACAGTACAGCACAGCACAACACAGCACAGCACAACAAAGCACAGCACAGCACAGTATAGCACAGTACAGCACAGCACAGTATAGCACAGTACAGCACAGCACAACACAGCACAACAAAGCACAGCACAGCATAGTATAGCACAGTACAGCACAGCACAGCACAGTATAGCACAGTACAGCACAGCACAGCACAACAAAGCACAGTATAGCACAGTACAGCACAGCACAGCACAGCACAGCACAGCACAGCATAGTATAGCACAGTACAGCACAGCACAGCATAGTATAGCACAGTACAGCACAGCACAGCACAGCACAGCATAGTATAGCACAGTACAGCACAGCACAGCATAGTATAGCACAGCACAGCACAGCACAGCACAGCACAGCACAGCACAACAAAGCACAGCACAACACAGCACAGCACACTACAGCAAGTACAGTACAGTACAGTACAGCACAGCACACTACAGCAAGTACAGTACAGCACAGTACAGTACAGCACAGCACAGTACAGTACAGTACAGCACAGCACAGCACAGCACGCTACAGCAAGTACAGTACAGCACAGTACAGTACAGCACAGCACAGTACAGTACAGTACAGCACAGTACAGCACAGCACACTACAGCAAGTACAGTACAGCACAGCACAGTACAGTACAGCACAGCACAGCACAGTACAGTACAGTACAGCACGCTACAGCACAGCAATAGAAAGCCTCATATCTTGGGTTATAAGACACCACGATGGCTGTTATGACAAGATATGAAATGGGCTGTGATTGATGGAGCAGAGTTTATCGGTGTGTGGTTCACTCTGTGAGTGGAAGCAAAGGTCAACACCACGATGTCGCCCCTGTCTGTATGTCGGGGTCCAGCTGAAGGGTGTGACGGCCTGTCCGTTATCTGCGGCTGGATTACATTCATAAAGTTCTACCGAGGGAAGGGGGTTGGGAGGGCGGGGGGGTAGGGGGGTTGGGGGGTGAGAGGGTGTTGGCAGAGGTGGTTAGGCGTTGGTCTTCTGGTCCAGTGTTCACCAGTCATCAGGGTTCAAGCCCTCGTTTCGGCCTGGTGTGTGAGTCATTGGGAAAGGTGCTTTACTCCGATTTTACCTCACTCCACCCAGGTGTGAATGGTTACCTGACTTCGGTTGGTCGGGGAAGGTGAGAACTGCGAAAGGAGAGAGTTGGGGCCTGCCTTCCTGTGCCGTGTCCTGGACACAGTGGATGTGAATTCAATGCCTTCCTGTGCCGAGCGCTGGACATAGTGGATATGAATTCACTGCCTTCCTGTGCCGAGCGCTGGACACAGTGGACATGAATTCACTGCCTTTCTGGGCCACGCTCTAGACACAGTGGATATGGATTCACTGCCTTCCTGTGCCGAGCCCTGGACACAGTGGATATGAATTCACTGCCTTCCTGTGCCGAGCTCTGGACACAGTGGATATGGATTCACTGCCTTCCTGTGCCAAGCCCTGGACACAGTGGATATGAATTCAATGCCTTCCTGTGCCGAGCGCTGGACATAGTGGATATGAATTCACTGCCTTCCTGTGCCAAACTCTAGACACAGTGGATATGAATTCACTGCCTTCCTGTGCCAAGCCCTGGACATAGTGGATATGAATTCACTGCCTTCCTATGTCAAGCTCTAGACACAGTGGATATGACTTCACTGCCCCAAATGGCCTTAAAAAGCTATGGGACCTGTTACTCAGACACTGGAAGAAACAGAGAGACCGAGAGAGAGAGAGAGAGAGAGGGAGAGAGAGAGAGAGAGAGAGAGAGAGAGGGGAGAGAGAGAGACACTGGAAGAGACAGAGAGAGGGGGGGGAGAGAGAGACATTGGAAGAGACAGAGAGAGGAGAGAGAGACATTGGAAGAGACAGAGAGACACAGAGAGAGAGAGAGAGAGAGAGAGAGAGAGAGAGAAAGAGAAAGAGAGGGGAGAGAGACATTGGAAGAGACAGAGACAGAGAGAGAGAGGAGAGAGAGAGACATTGGAAGAGACAGAGAGAGAGAGAGGGGGGGGGAGAGACACTGGAAGAGACAGAGAGAGAGAGAGGAGAGAGAGATTCCTATGCTAAGCTCTGGAGACAGTGGATATGAATTCACTACCCTGATGAACGTAAAATGGCTAAAAGTCCTTTAACCTTTTAACTATTAACCCCTTTTATTCCATGAGGCCTCAGCACAATTGAGAACCAGCCTGTGGAACCTGGCTCGATGCATGAGTGTTTTTTGCAGCGCCCAGCGCTGGACTGTCCTGTCTGGATTTAGCGTTACCGTCGGGAAATCTTTAAAGGTAGGCCAATTTAGCCCTGTTAATGGAGCGCTTATGAATACAACCCAACCCCTGGGCCAATGGTGAAGGTCTGAACAGCTTTAAAAGGGTCTCAGCTGGGCTGAATTTACTTTGCGTTAAAAATTCTTTTTTTTTTTTTTCCCTGCCTACACTAATTCCATGGCGGCATTATCCCTTGTTGGAAGAGCTGGGACACAGAACTACAACAACAACATCAACAAAACAACAACAACAACAACAACAACACAACAACAACAACAACAACAAAACAACAAGAAAACAACAACAAAAACACCACTGTGACGCCAGTGTCCGGAATTCAAACTTGTGAACTCGGTTAAGATGTTGCCTGTTATCGCTCAGTGTGGCCTTGAGCCGTTCAGTCGTTCTGTAATGCCTGATACGTGAACAAATTGCCCGTTGGCAATTATCGTCCGCAGTGACGGTGATAACACGAGAAAGGCCGGCACAGGGTTTTTTTTTTTTTTTTTTTTTCTTTCTTTTTTTTTTTTTTTTTTTTTTTTTGCGCACGACCCGCAAACAAACCTCTGTCTGTCGTCTGCACTGTGTGTGAGTGTGTTGTTGGAGAGACTCATGCTGACACCGCTGGACAAGGTATGCAGCCCAATTGTTTCATTGCGTGTGCTTGTTGTATCCTACTCTATTTAAACGGAATTTTCCCTGTTTTTTTTTTTTTTTGCAATGCAGCGATGTTAGAAATGACATGCAGCGTGTAATCCAACCTTTCTGATCCAGTGTCTGGCAAAGCGAAATGATCCTTTTCATGAATAACCGACACTTCGTCGATCCAAGTCGCCATTTTTGTTTGTTTTGTTTCCCTTTGCATGGTTAGGGAGAGTGGGGGAGTGGGTGGGTGTGGCAAAAACGGAAATTTTGTGGTAAAATCCTGCTTTCGCGTCCTGAATTCAGGGACTTATTTTACCGCTGGCAACTTTTGTGTATAAATGAAACGACATTACCGTAAGTGGATGTAATAACCCATTTTCAGTGGCTTATTTTAACAAAAACTGTACGAACCCGTCATTGCAGACGAAATGCTGGACCTTGGAATATGGCAGCATATTGGTGCAACAGCGACAGAAGTTGTGTCAAAATATTAAGTACATTAACCCTCGTCAAAATTGAATGGAAAACCACTGAAAACGGTTTACAACACTCGCAAGCAATCTTTGTCTGTCTGTCAGTCTGTCTGTCTCTCTCTCTCTCTCTCTCTCTCTTACCCTCAATAAAACATTCGAGTTCGAAAACATTCGAGTTCTCTCTCTCTCTCTCTCTCTCTCTCTGAGTGTATTTGAATGTCATGTATGTTTATTTTATTTTATTTTATTTTATAACCTTTTGTTATCTTGTGAACATTTTGATTTCATTTCTCTTTGCCCTGAGGGTTGGATGTAAAAAAGCATATACATGCTTATTCTACTTCCCTCATTAAAAATATTCGTTCGTTTGCTCGTTCTCTCTCTCATTAACACATACGCATTCATGAACACAAACGAAACCTCTCTCTGTCTCTCTCTGTGTCTCTGTCTCTCTCCTTCTCTCTCTCTCACACACACACACGGATGCAAGAACACAATCCAAAAACGAATTGTCCCAGGAGTGCAAATCCACTGGTGTCAATTTCCAGCATGCTTTACATGAAAGGGTCACTGTCTGTCCTCATGTTTTCAGCCTTGTGGAACTGTGCGGCGTTTCTTTCACTCCAGTCATGACAGACTCCAACCTTTCTGCCGTTCTCTTCGAGAAAGGAGACCTGAGACTGGTAGGAATCTGGAACCAGTTTCGGGGTGCCCCCCCCCCCGCCCCCCCCCCCCGCCCCCTCCTGTCTATGTTTTCTGTGTCCGTCCGTCT
The DNA here is from genome assembly GCF_041734735.1 of Babylonia areolata. Classification (NCBI taxonomy): domain Eukaryota; kingdom Metazoa; phylum Mollusca; class Gastropoda; order Neogastropoda; family Buccinidae; genus Babylonia; species Babylonia areolata. Next base: position 51,466,690 of record NC_134881.1, on the reverse strand, counting down.
GTCTGTCGGTTTGTGTCTGTATTTTTTTTCTGTGCGCTTGCGCTCGTGTGTGTGTGTGTGTGTGTGTGTGTGTGTGTGTGTGTGAGAGAGAGAGAGAGAGAGTTTATGTGCGTGCTTGCTTTTGTGTGTGTGTGTGTGTGTGTGTGTGTGTGTGTGTGTGTGCGAGAAAGAGAGGAAGCCTTCCTTTACCACTCTTTCCCTGCTGGTCTGTCTATGCCTTTGACGCTCTCTTTTTGTCTGTCTGTCCGCCTGTCTCTGTGTCACACACACCGACACATAGACACACCACACCTCCCCGCACATTAACACCACATACCCACACAGCTTCCTGCCTACAAACCTGCCTGTCTACCTACCTACTTAGGTATACATGCATACTTACCGACCTACCTACCTACCCATCTGTATGTCTACAGTCATAACTGTCTACCTGCTTACCAACCTACCCACCTTCCTACGTGCCTGCATATCTACACACCTGCCTGCATATCTGCATACCTCTCTATTCTACCCGCTAACTACCTATCTATCTACCTACGTACATATCTGCCTACTTACCAACCTACAAGCAAACACCAACCTGCCTACCTACCTGACTGCATATCTATATATACCTACCTAGCTACCTACTAACTACCTACTTACCTACCTGTCTACCCACATATCTGCCTTCCCACCAACTTACATACAAACATACAAATGAACATACATACAAACCAACCTATCTACCTACTAACTACTCACATACCTACCTATCTCCCTACCGACCAACCTTCATATCTGCCTACCTACGAACCTACATACGAACACACACACACACACACACACACACACACACACACACACACACACACACACATGCCTACCTTCCTACCTACCTACCTGGCTACCTACAAACATAGATTCGAACTTAGAAACAGACATACCTACCTACATACCTACCTACCTACGCACGCACGCACGCACACACACACACACACGCGCGCGCGCGCACACACACACACACACACTCACACATACATACATACATGCATTACGTTACATTAAATTTCACTGTATTACATTACATTACATTGAAACGAGCGAAGGAAAAACAACAACACCAACAACAAAACGAACAAAGTGAAGAATGAATTGATCTTCTGACCTGTACAGGTGGAGAGACCTGTTCCCGAGCCAGGACCTGGAGGTAAAGACTCGTGTGTGTGTGTGTGTGTGTGTGTGTGTGTGTGTGTGTGTGTGTGTGTGTGTGTGTGTGTGTGTGTGTGTGTGTGTGTGTGTGTGACTGAATGACAGAGGAAACTAATATTGAGCGCCTAAATGCCGCTCACTTTCAGTCGGCTCTACGCAGGCAGGCAGACACTTACACAAATGCCTCCGTGTCTGTAAAAACGCGTGGAGCTTGGTCTCTGACCGAGGATAGGCGCCATATAGATACCCATATCAGTTAATCAATCAATCTTACCAATCAGTCATCATCATCAATGTTATCAGTATCGTCTAAATCAATCAACCATCATCATAAATACTCATATTAATTAACAAATCAGTTATTATCATCCTAAATATTATCAACATCGTCTAAGCCAGTCAATCATCATCACCACGATCAATATACCCACCATGGTCTCTCTCTCTCTAAAACTGCAGATCGAATTAGGAAGAAGAGAAGGCGAAAACAGAAAACAGAATTTGAAATGAGTGTAATAAGGGAAATGTTGGGGATGGATTTCATTTTGTTTTTTTAGAATGCCCTAAAAATGTTGTAAATCGAAACAAATTGATACCACGCAAATATCAGTCGCATATCTGAATGTTCGGTTTATGCAATTCGTTTCGCGCTGGGAAGAAAACACAACTTGTATTTAAGTAAATTCATAAGACTTGGAAAGGGATGCAGCTTTAAGTCACAATCAATACGTACTTGCCAATATGTTGAAGTTTGAATAGTTGCAAATCATTGTTATACGCGCGCGGTGTGTGTTTGAGTGTGTGTGTTGCTTGTTTTGGTGACATTGTTGGACTGAAGGTGTGATTCAATGAGTGTGTATTGTAATTGCATCCTCTACACCCCAAAAGGGGCAGAAGAATGAAATTTCTTTGAATCTCTCTCTGTTCAGAGGTGCAGCTCAGCATGCGGAGTGTGGGTATCTGTGGGAGCGACGTGAAGTACTGGACCACTGGTGCCATCGGACCCTTCGTGGTGAAGGAACCTATGCTCCTGGGACACGAGTGCAGCGGCGTCGTCACCAAGCTGGGTCCTGGAGTCACCGGCCTGGAAGTGGGTCAGTGGGAACTGGGTCAGGTAGAACTCCTCTTCTTCTTCTTCGTTTGTGGGCTGCAACTCCCACGTTCACTCATATCATGTACACGAGTGGGCTTTTACGTGTATGACCGTTTTTACCCCGCCATGAAGGCAGCCATACCCCTGTTTTCGGGGGTGTGCATGCTGGGTATGTTCTTGTTTCCATAACCCACCAAACGCTGACATGGATTACAGGATCTTGAACATGCGTATTTGATCTTCTGCTTGTGTTTTCACTCGAAGGGGGATTCAGGCACTAGCAGGTCTGCATATATTCGAACCCGGTACAGATAGAATAAGATCGGGTAAGGTAAGATTGGTAAGGTGAGGTAAGGTAAGATTGGTAAAGTGAGGTAAGATTTG
>NC_134881.1:51454022-51459022 GCF_041734735.1 Babylonia areolata | reverse complement strand
AAGGAGTAGCTATGCCTGTTGTGAATATATATAAATATTTAGGTCTTTATTTTTCAACAAGACTGAGTTTTACTGTCGCTTGTAAAGATCTTGCAAGCAGAGGAAAGCGTGCGGCATTGTGCATTATGCAAAAGTTATCTAGTTTAGGTAATCAATCTTTTGAAGTGTTTATTAGATTATTCGACTCTCAAGTTCAACCTATTACTCAATATGGCGCAGAAATATGGGGTCTTGATAATGCTGCAATGTATTGTGAGAAAGTCCATTTGTTTATGTTAAAGAAATTTCTGAAAGTATCAATAAAAACTCCAAATGATTTGATATATGGTGAAACAAATAGGTACCCAATACATCTGAACTCAGCTGTGAGGTGCATCAGGTACTGGCTGAAATTAACACGGTTAGATGAATCAAGATTACCCAGAAAAGCTTATAATATGTTGTGTGATTTGGATGTAAGGGGCAAGATTAATTGGGTAACAAAAGTGAGAGTTAAACTCTATGAAATAGGTATGGGATTTGTTTGGCTTAATCAAGGGGTGGGGGATATCTCAGGATTTATTCGTAGTCTCCGCACTAGACTGATTGATTGTAGATGGCAAGAATGGAATGCTCATGTGCAAGAAAGTGATAGATTTCATGTGTATTATCAGATCAACTCTTTACATTGTGTCCCAACGTATTTATCCATGAATTTGGCAAAACATTTAAAATATGTCATGACAAAATTTAGGTTTGGGCTTTCAGATATTGCAATTCATCATTTTCGATACACACAGCATAGTGATCATGATCTTATTTGTCCATTGTGCACAAATGCAGAAGAAAACGAATTACATTTCATGTTTTGTTGTCCAAAGTTATGTGAACTAAGATATAATTTCATACCCCAGAAATATTACTCTCAGCCTTCTATGTTTAAACTAGTTTTGCTTATGACGTCACGTCGTGAAGAAGAAGTCAGACAGTTTGCAACTTATCTACACAAAGCATTCAAAATCCGGTCATTTAGTTGTTCCTGATTATCAATCTGGGTATTGTTTTGTTTTATTGTATCATATACTGTATGTCATAATGTTTTCGAAATACGTTTACACACCACCCCTTCATAAGGGGCTAAGGCCTTTTTTGAATAAACCATCCGAATCCGAATCCGAATCCTCTCTCTCTCTCTCTGTCTGGGTCTCCCTTTCCCTCTGTCCGTCTGTCTGTGTGTCTGTCTCTCTCTCTCGTTCACCTGTGACATTTCTATTTTCAGATGTTATTTTATATGTTGAATTATGCTTCCTTTGGGAATGAGTATTCCCGCTGTTGTTGCTATGTGTATTTTTATTAGACATACTGTTTCATATTCACATTGGTATATTGTTTGATAACATACACAATGTATGCTTATGAGTGCATAAGTGTGTGTGTGCGTAAGAAAGAGACAGAGAGAGAGAGAGAGGGAGAGAGAGAGTATGTTTGTTTGTGCTGTTATGTGTTTGTGCTGTTATTTTTTTTCCTATGTAGTTTATTAATTATTATCTTATTATTACCATGCGTATGCTTTTATGTAGTATTGTGTTGGCATGCTATGAGTTTAAGTAGCACTGTGTAGTGCATGCAGTGACATATATATTATAGTATTGTGTCGTGTAGACCCTGTTTCAGGGCGGGGACTGGATGGAAAAAAAAAGGCGCGCCAGTGCTTATATATCATTCTCGAAAATAAAGAATTTTGTCTCGTCTTGTCTTGTCTTGTATCTCTTTGTCTCGCACACACACACACACACAAGTGTACTAACGCACGCCCACATGCACACACGCACGCACGCACGCACGCACACACACACGTTGTTTTACTGTCAACAACAGTTTTCAGTGATGGTTGAATTGAAATCTTTCTTTAGGGAGCATGTATAGCATGTATAATTATACACTTTCAAAAAAAAAAAAAAAAAAGAAAGAAAACTGTTCAATTAATTTTTGTTTCTTTTTTGTTTCATTTGCTGTCCAACAGGACCGATTGGTTTGAGTGCCCTCGTGTCCGCTAAGGCCATGGGAGCGTCGGATGTCATTGTCACAGGTGTGTGTGTGTGTGTGTGTGTGTGTGTGTGTGTGTGTGTGTGTGTGTGTGTGCGTGTGTGTGCGTGTGTGTGTGTGTGTGTGTGTGTGTGTGTGTGTGTTTCTGTGTGTGTGTGTGTGTGTGTGTGTGTGCGTGTGTGTTTGTGTGTGTGTGTGTGTGTGCGTGTGTGGGCGCGCGCGTGCATGCGTGTTCGTATGTGTGTCTGTGTCTGTGAGTCAGTGTGTGTATTCGTTCATTCTTTTGTTTAGCATCTTTTTTTTTTATAAGATAAAAGATAAGATAAAAAAAAGACCTTTTAATTAATGTTTGTGTGAGTGTGCATGTGTTCGTTCTTTAGTTTAGCGTCTCTTCACTATAAGTGATATCTGACGATTTAAAAAAAAAGAGAAAAGAAAAGAAAGGTGAGGGGAGGAAGGGGAGAAGTCCGGAAACAGAAAAGGTAGAAAACGATTAGAAACTGCGTAACTAACGTGCAATTAAATTTAATAGTAACAATTTCATTTAATGGTGATAATAATGACTAAAACCACGAAAACAAAGTGTGTGTGTGTGTGTGTGTGTGTGTGTGTGTGTGTGTGTGAGCTCATGCGTGTGTATTGTGACACACCAGTAGGTGTGTGTTTGTGTCCATAATATGTGTGGGGTTGGGTTGGGGGTAGGGGGATGGCGGGGAGTGGGGTGGGGGGTGTATGTAGGCAGGCATGTCTGGACATAAGTGTGATCGATGGACATCTTAAAAGTGCCTAACCATGGCTCTAGGGCCTTCAGATAAACAGCGAATACTGTTACACTACAAAAAACAACAAAAACAAAAAACAAAAACAAAAACAAAACAACATAAAAAAAAAAGAAAACAAACAAACAAACAAACAACCCCCCGCCCCCAAAAACAAAACAAAACAAAACCAAAACAAAAAACAAAAAACAAAAACAAAACAAAAACAAACGATAAATGTACGTAACTCAATAAAATAATCGAATATAAAAATGGACATGTTCGGCTTTTGTCACTGCCTTAAAACCTCGTCAGCTACGGTTGATACAATTGACGAGCATTACCTCCCTTAGCTGCTGCTGATTAACATGCTCGTTACTTCCGGGTTGTCACGCCACTGAGGTAACATTGAGATTGCAGGTCAGGATGTCAGTCACCAGTTCTTAATCAAGACAGTTTCCTACCTGTCTTCATTTTGTCCAACAAAGTCGAAGCCAGCTCTTCGAGAGAACGCAATCAATTAAGTTGAGTTTTCACTTCAAGGTCTCGTGAGACTGATCTCATTTCACCAGTGTTCAGCAGTCAAGGGGTTAAGCATACATAAAATCAATAAACAACGAGGCCAGGAGAACAAATGATTAACAAATAGTAAAGAGTGGTAACTCTCTCCATTCACAAGGTACACAACTTCAAGTCAATGCTGCTTATGGTACCGATTTAGCTAGCACACAGGTAGACAATAAGGTACATTGGAACAAACCCAGACACTTCTTCAAAAAAGGAAGCGCCGGGCTTGTCCTTATACCGATCTGACATGTGAACACAGCAGCGACCACAGAAGAAATGTGCAAACACAAAAATTAATTAGCCTTCGTTCAAGACTGGCATGACGTCTTTAATCCTGAATAAGCCACATAGCATACATAATTACATATAGCATGTATGTAAAAATGTGAACCACAAAGGCGAACAGAGACGTACATTTATTGCAAGGAAGGCGTTTAAGGAGAGGTCTTGCTGTTGAGACCTACAACTTATATTATGAAGCAGAAGATGTTTGTTTTGGGTATTTTCTTTTCATTATGATGAAGCAGAAGATGTTTGTTTTGGGTATTTTCTTTTCATTATAATGAATCAAAAGATATTTGTTTTGAGCAATAGAGAGTTAGTAATGGAGTCGCTGATTCACCGCCGCCTCAACTCAAAACAGTACCATCTACTTTCTCTTTCAAAAATCCTACTGGAACCACCCGTATTTTATTATTATTATTATTTTAAATAGCAAAATATTTCCGGACTTTGACGATTGAGTTGCCATTTGACATAATGCGCACGCAGAATTTGCGAACCCAGTAAGCTAAAGCACTTTTGATAGAGGGGACGTTGTCTTGTGTGTTATTTTGTTTGTTTTGGTTTTGTTTTTAGCTGTTTTTAGCTGAGGGCCAGTGGGTATATCTTTACTACTATTACTACTACTACCAGCACTACTACCAGCACTACTACTACTGCTGCTGCTACCTTCCCTACTGCTGTTGTTGCTACCACTACCACTACTACTGCTGCTGCTACCTCTACTTCTGCTACTGCTGCTGCTACTACTACTATTACGACTAAAACGACTACAATTGGGACTACTACGACGACGACTACTAGCAGTACTGGTAGGCAGCAGCAGCAGTACTACTACTGCTGCTGCTACTACTACTACTACTTTTGCAACCACCACCACCACCACTACTCAGTACTGCAGCTACTACTACTGTTTCAACAACAACTGTTACCACCACCACCACCACCACTAATACAACGTCCCACAGATATATCCGCCGAGCGGCTGGAGCTGGCAGGGCGGATGGGAGCCAGCCACACGGTGTGCCTGGACGCTGGCAGGACCCCCGCAGAGGTGGCCCAGCACGTGAGAGAGACGCTGGGGGCCCCGCCTGACTGTGCTGTGGAGGCCAGTGGGGCCCAGCTGTCCGTGCAGATGGCCATTCGGGTGAGAGCGCTAGAGAAAGATGACGTTTAACTCACTCAGTATGGCCAGTCCTCTCTTCTCCTCTACACAGACCCCTCGGATGTCCAGTGGGTGTCTGAATGACCCACCCTTTAGCTTCCGTCGTCAGAATTGTGGTATTCTTTGTCAACATTCACGTCTTCAGTATTAGAGCCTTCCGCTTGCAATATTTTGATGATGGTAATTGGGCTGAAACGCTGTTA
>NC_134881.1:51236522-51449022 GCF_041734735.1 Babylonia areolata | reverse complement strand
CGCTGCACTATGGTGACACTCTCTTCCAAAAGAGGGGAACTGGGATATCTCAAAGAGAAATGTATTTTGACAAAATGTGACACAGCACAGCACAACACAACGCAACGCAACGCAACGCAACGCAGCCCTACGCAACCCAACGCAACGCAACACTACCCTACACTACACACTGAGCGCTGGACCAGTCTGTGCCGATCTGTGGCGTGGCGGCATGTTGCACCACCGTGGAGACGTCATGGCACGATCGGTGAGACGTCTTGGCACGATCAGTGAGACGTCATGGCACGATCAGTGAGACGTCATGGCAGGAGACGTCATGGCACGATCAGTGAGACGTCATGGCACGATCGGTGAGACGATGAGACGTCATGGCACGATCAGTGAGACGTCATGGCACGATCGGTGAGACGTCATGGCACGATCGGTGAGACGTCTTGGCACGATCAGTGAGACGTCATGGCACGATCAGTGAGACGATGAGACGTCATGGCACGATCAGTGAGACGTCATGGCACGATCGGTGAGACGTCATTGCACGATCAGTGAGACGTCATGGCACGATACGTCATGGCACGATCAGAGAGACGTCATGGCATGAGACGTCATGGCAGGAGACGTCATGGCACGATCGGTGAGACGTCATGGCACGATCGGTGAGGCGTTGGACTTGTGATCCAGTGTTCACTGGTGATCGATGCCTCTTTCGGCATTGTGTTGTGTCTTTGTGAAAGGCGCTTTACTCTGATCTTACTCACTTCACCCAGGAGTGAAAGGGTTACCTGACTTCGGCTTGGGAAGGGTTAAAAGCGGCGGAAAGAGAGGATTGGGCCCCGCCTTGCTAGTCCGAGCCCTGGGCACGTGGCTATGAAATCACTGTCCCGAAGGCCGAAAAAGCTGTCGGACCTCTCTGTAAGGTTGATTTGATTGAAACCCCTTCAGTGCCAAAGGAAAAAACAATAGAAAGTTTTGTTTCAAGTCATAAAGCAATATCCAAAACAAAAAGCCTAAAACTGAGTAAATGCTCTGGAGATATATCACTCCGGATACACTGTGAATTTTCAACCTTCCGGAGATGTTTCCCCTTCTTCTGATGACATCATCAGTCACGTGACTATGCACGTACGTGATACGTTCTGTGGCACTCAAGGTAAAAAAAAGAGGGGAAGGGAAGGCCGCACAACACCAACAGGCATGCAACAGCTGTTTGGCCGAAAAAGAAAGAGGCATGTGTTCATGTACATATAGGTATATACATATACATGGGTTTTCCTCTTGGCACAGTCCTTGTCAGTCAGGAGTTAAAGTGTTTTAGTCCGCCAGCGGTGCTGAAAGATTTCCTGTGTCGCTGTTTTGTTTTCTGCTTTCAGCTTCACAGGAAAGCAGTTTGCACCAAGTATGCGATTTTAGAGTGGAAAATGTCAGGTAACGAAAGGTTCTCTCTCTCTCTCTCTCTCTCTCTCCCCTCCGCCCGCCGTCTCACACGTTCAGCGTATCTGCGTTTTAACTGACCCATGACAACCTTTTTCAGAGATAAGAGTCACTTCAGTTCACTTCAGTTCAGTTCAGTTCAGTTCAGTTTCTCAAGGAGGTATCACAGCGTTTGGACAAATCCATATGCGCTACACCACATCTGCTAAGCAGCAGATGCCTGACCAGCAGTGTAACCCAACGCGCTTCCTTCTCACTTTTCACAAACTGTACACAACGACTGCTGCTGCCACTACTACGGCTGCTACTACTGCTACTGCTGCTGCTGCTGTACATTTATATAGTGCTCACCCTTGCGGCGCATTTATCAGAAGTCTACTATGAATAAGACACAGCAATACGGTTTTTTTTCCAAAAACATGTCAAGACACAAACTCTCTAAAAACTCAGTTTTAGAAACACTTTAACATCACTTATTCTCACACATCTCCCGCCTCACCCACACGCCCACACCCGCCACACAGACATATCGACACACACACACACACACACACACACACACACACACACACACACACACACACACACAAAGAAGGTTGAGGTGTGAGAATGATCTGTATTCCGAAATATTATTTGGACGACGTATGTTTGGAGAATGGTCTATATTCCGAAATATTGTTTGGACGAAGTATGTTTGAAAGATTTGAACTGAAAGATTCAATAGTGGAGCAGTGTCATATGCTTCGTGATAGAGGTTTTAAAAAAAAGGACCATCAGTGTGGACAAGCACGCCCCCCGTGAACAGGGTATTTTAGCTCCATCTATTTCACGTTACCGCTGCACTTCCAAACAACACAAAGACACACAGTCCCAGCACTGACGTGTGTTCTGATGCGCTATTCGAAAGGGAAAAAGTTTTCTGCACTTGTTTACTGTTGATTGTTCCAAGGTCTTGGCCTCAGAAGGCATCTGTGGCGCGCGCGCTCGCTCGCTCACACACACACACACACACACACACACACACACACACACACACACACACACACACACTCCCACACACACGTACGTTCGCTCGCTCGCTCGCTCACTCTCTCTCTCTCTGGTCAGACGTTCGACTTCAGATTCAGTGTTCACCAGTGATCACTAGGCCTTGCGCCTGGATGCTAGTCATCCGGATGAAACGATAAACCGAGGTCCCGTGTGCAGCAATCACTCAGCAAACGTGGTTTCAGTGGTTTCTCCATTACAATGGGAAATCATTTACAACTTAGTCTTTTGTGAAGGACTATGATTCTCAAACTAGGAGGCAAGGAAGATTTATTTGCAGTGGCTGTTAGTGCTACAGCCTTGGAGGCTAGCTGGCCTTTGGGGACCGTTCCAACACTGACCGTCCTAAAACCCTCTTGGCTGAGAGAGTGGGGATGTAACTTGGGCAAGGCACTCTCCAACATAATCAAATTCTAGCATAGATAGTCGGGAGAGCAGTTGCCTCCTCTGCTGATGTGATGGTCATAGTCGGACGCGACTGACAATCATTCAAGTAAGGAAGTAAATAAACAAGCAAGCGAGCACAAAGGCTGGCACCAAGGTTCTTTGTTTCCTCAGATGGCCGACAGCTGTGGAGATGGTGGCATCGGGAGCCATTGACGTGAAGCCCATGGTGACCCACCGCTTCCCTCTGGAGGACACGCTGGACGCTTTCCTCACCGCCAGGTCCGGCAAGGGCGTCAAGGTCATCATCGACTGCGAGAAGAAAGAGGCGTGAGGGGCCCGGACTGGGTGAAGGGGCCCGGACTGGGTGAAGGGGCCCGGACTGGGTGAGGGGCTTGAATAAAGTCTGTCAAAGTCCTCAGTTGTGTACCGCCCCCTCGGAATCTGGGTCGTCCTTATTGTTTGAAGCGAGGAGTTCAGTTCAGTTCAGTTCAGTTCAGATTAGTTCAGTTGCTCGAGGAGGCATCACTAGCGTTCGGACAAATCCATACACGATACACCACATCTGCCAGGCAGATGCCTGACCAGCAGATTAACCCAACGCACTTAATCAAGCGAGGTGCTTCGTAATGTGTTGTGCCTTGTGATGAACTTGTCAGCGTTGAAGATGTTTCTGCAAGAGATGCTGAAAATCTGTTTGATATTCAACATCCAAAATTATCATCGCTTGCTCCGCGAATACCGCCCCCTCCCACCCTCCCCCTTTGTTTTGTTTTTGTTTTTTGTTGATTATGTCTGGGCTGGTTGTTGAATGAGGCATGTCGCATTTTCATGTTTTTTGTTTGAATGAAGTGAACTTAGAATCGAATCAGCCTTTTCAGTCTTGTCATTGTATTTATGTTGTGTTAGTGTCGACTTAAGTACTTTTTTTGTTTCATGAGACTCTAACTCATAGAATTACAGGTAACAAAAAAACAAACATCATTAATAAGTACATCAGTTTACACTTTAAGCTGTTTGCTATTCTCTCCTGTGATTGTGTCCGATTGTAAATTGCACATAACAGAGGAAGAGTCATCGCCATAGCCAAGTACGAAAAAGAAAAAAAAGGAAAAAAAAGAAGAAGAAGAAAACCTCTCCCCAAAATGTGACAAACAAGAGAGGCAAGGCCTTCAAGACTCACTTGTGATACACTTTTAAAAAAAATCCAAGCTTTTTATGTATTGAGTATAATTTCAAAATGTAATGTTTAAGATGAGAAATATCAGTTTAAAGCAAATTAAGTCCCCAAGCATTAATTACAGAGTAATTTCCCTTTTTTACTATCTGCACCAAAACGTTTGCAAAATAATTAAAACTTCCATGCTTAGCAAAAGAAGTTCCTGTTTGAACAAAAAATGATAATAATGACTGCTCTTGTTGTTGGGTCAGAATATCAGATCAAAGTGCCAAGTTTAGAGAATACAAAAAATATAAATATAACAGTAAATGCAGTTTGCATATAATTAGGCTTCATATTTGATTTTTTTGTGCCCATCCCAGAGGTGCAATATTGTTTTAAACAACATGTCTGGAAAGAACTTAATTTTTCCTATTTTTATGCCTAATTTGGTGTCAACTGACAAAGTATTTGCAGAGAAAATGTCAGTGTTAAAGTTTACCACGGACACACACACACACACACACACACACACACACACACACACACACACACACAGACAACCGAACACCGGGTTAAAACATAGACTCACTTTGTTTACACAAGTGAGTCAAAAAGAAGGAAGAAAAGGAAACGGTGCAGTGTAAAACCCGAAAGCTGTCAGTTTCCCGACCATTTTCGGAGGCAGTGCGCTTACAAATCGATTGAACAGACCAAGAAGAGCATAGCAGGAGTGAAATGTTCATATCCCGCACTGTTACGATGTTTCATCCTGATCTTTTCTTTGTCGTCCACCTCCACAGCAGGTTCAGCTAACTGATAGGGAGGGTGTGCAGCGCGCTTTCGTGGTGGATTGTTCGTCGCTGGGAGAGCGAAAAGTAGGTCATATGACGACATGGGTAGCCCACACCATAACTGGCTTCTCTGAGTTTGCGCTGCTTTTGTTTGGACAACTTTTCGGCAGAGTTTATAAAATGGATCTGTTCGAATACATAATGGCAGATATATGACAGAAATCACGCTCAAAGTAAACACAGAAGACTAATTCAAATAATGGGTGTAATTATAAAACCAAATATATCTGGAAAACTTGCAAAAAATGGTCACCGAAAATGTTCAAAATCCTTTCGTCGGAACAGCGAATTCCCACGACGAAATTTTAGCCTTTCTGTGGCCTGAAAAGAAAAAGAAGAAAAAGAAATGGAATCGCACATGAGCACGCAGTTCTCACTAAAAAATAACCAGGGAACCCCGACGAAAATCCAACGAAAGCGGGCCTGCACACCCTTCCTGAAAGTCTCCTCACCTAAGCCTGTCTGTTGAGGACGGCCCTTTAAGCCTCGTGCAGTCACATTCATCCACACGGACCATAGGCTACTGGCTGTATCTGGTCGCAACCAAAATGAATTGTCCAATCATCCAATCCATTCCGTTCACGTCTTATACAGCCGATCGCATAGTACATTTCCAGACGAGTTAAAAAGACTGAGGTTAAACTCAGCCCCAATAGCTTTTTACGGCCAAAAGGGCAGTGAATTGGAGTTTGGTCTCTGACCGGATAGGCGCTATATAAGTATCAATAATAGTCAATAAGAGGCGCTTGTATAAGTATCGGTAATTGTTAATAAGAGATGGACGCTGTATACGTATCAGCATGAGTCAATAAGAGATATGCGCAGTACAAGTATCAATAATAGGTTATAAGAGATAGGCACTATATCTTTATCAGTAATAGTCAATTAGAGATGGACGCTGTTTAAGTATTAATAATAGTTTATAAAAGAGTATCAGTAATAGTCAATAAGAGATAGTTGCTTTATAAGTATCAGTATTAGTTTTTAGAAATAGGCGCTATATATTTATCAGATTTATCAGAAATAGTCAATAAGAGATAGGCACTGTATAAGTATCTGATAAGAGATAGGCTACATATTTATCAGTAACTGTTACAGCGTCTTAGGCTATATATTTATCAGTAATTGTTACAACGTCTTCATCCTAAGGAAGCTGGGTCCCAGTCCTCTCAATCCGCCGTTTTAACCTCCACCCAGCTGAAGTCAGGTAGCCATTCACACTGTGGATGGAGTAAAGAAAACAGGAGTGAAGCGCCTTCCAGAGGACAACACAGGCCGATACAGGGACCCGGGCCCTGGTCAGTGGTGAACACTGGATCACAAGTCCAACGCCACGGCAATTCTGGCACGGTGTCTCCAGACGAGCACCAATCTCAACAATGCACACGCGATCAACTCTCGATACCCACTTTGAAATTTGTGTGACAGAAGACGGGCGCAATAGCCGAGTGCTTAAAGCGTTGGACTTTCCATCTGAGGGTCCCGGGTTCGAATCTCGGTAAAGGAGCCTGGTGGGTTAAGAGTGGGGATTTTTCCTATCTCCCAGGTCAACATAATTATGTGCAGGCCTGTTTGCGCCTGAACCCCCTTCGTGTGTATACACAAGCAGAAGATCAAGCACGCACGTTAAAGATCCTGTAATATATGTCGGTGTTTGGTGGGTTATGGAAACAAGAACATACCCAGCATGCATCCCCCGAAAACATACACGTAAAAGCCTACTCGTGTACATACGAGTGAACGTGGGAGTTGCAGCCCATGAACGAAGAAGAAAAAGAAGTGTGACTGAAGCCTGTCTTCTTCTTCTTCTCTTTTTTCACTCTCTAATATTCTATTTATTTTATAATGATTTGATCTTTTCAATAATATGTGTCGTTGCGTCGTACTTAGGTTGTGTACGTGTTTTTATTTATGCACTTTATTTTCATGTGTGTGTGTGTGTGTGTGTGTGTGTGTGTGTGTGTGTGTGTGTGTGTGTGTGTGTGTTATCTTCAGTTTAACGTCTATTCACTATAAGTGTGTGTGTGTGTGTGTCTGTGTGTGTCTGTGTGAGTGTTTTGCCATTGCTTTGTCTTTTTTTCCGCTTTCTTTCTTTTTTGCCCTTGAGGCTGGATGTAAAAAAGCAGCTGTGCTTACTCCACTACCATCGTGAAATAAAAATTCGTTTCGTTTCGTATTCCCAGCTGCCTGTTACGCCAGGTAAAAAAAGAAAAGAAAAAAAGTCAATAATCAAGCACTTGACAGAAAGGTTAGTGCAGTATAATAACAGTTTGTTGTCATATTGGCAAATGTTATATGAACCAAAAAAACAACAACAAAAAACCCAAACAATTTTATAAAAATAAAGGTGGGAAAACTGGAGTAATGATTATGCTGTTTTGACAAATAGACACAATATGGAGACATTGGTATGTTGACTTCTTTAACATGTTGTTTATTTCCATTTTAACAAAAATTACACACAGACAATTGACATGAGTACATGTGTGAGAAAAGAAAAAGGGGACAAACAGAAGACACACGAAAAAAAAACCCCAAAGAAACAAACACAAAAAGAAAAAAGCCCAAAACAAACCATGATACGAAATGTAGTATTCTGAGGAAAACAACACGAATAGACTAATAAATCGTTTAGACAGGTCATCAGATATAAGAGAAAACACCAGTAGTAGGCCTCCTTCGGTCAGGGCTGACCATGGAGAGTATATCTGACCTAATGTCTAATTGGGCTGTCTGCTTGGACCAAGCAGCGTCGCCTGTGGCTGTAGAGACCGATGCGAGAGAGACAGACTCTGTCGCAGCAGTTACACGTGTAAGCTGATGTTGGTCTGTTGGCTGCCGTTCCTTTTCTGTGAGCTCGCTTTTCTGCTGCAGCAGCTGACAGTTTGTCCTCACCAATCCGTAGCTGATTCTTGAGAGTGCTTTTCCATCTGTTGTGGTCATCTGTAAGGTCCTCTCAGGTCTCAGTGTTGATCTCAAGCGCCTTCATGTCACGTTTGCAAACGTCTTTGTATCTCAGCTGTGGGCGGCCGATGCTTCTCTGCCCCGTGGCGAGCTCTCCATAAAGGATGTCTTTTGGGATGCGACCATCTTCCATGCGGCGAACGTGGCCCAGCCAGCGCATCCGACGCTGTCTCAGCATGGTATACATGGTCGGGAGGCCAGCGCGAGTCAGGACTTCGGTGTTTGTCATTTTGTCTTGTGTCCTGGCGTCGGCTCTACGCCAACTGAGCGCTGACTTATAACCGGTAACTGTTGCTTCACGTGTTGTTCCGACGCTAGTGCTAGTAGCGAAGCTGGAGTGTCCTCTCCAGGTTGTAGGTGCAAGGTGTTTGTGGACGGATATAAGCCTGGGCAATGTAATATGGAAGACAGGCTGTTGTCCATGCAGCTTGTCCCCCCTCTCCACCTCGCTGACAGATCCAAAGGAACAGCAAGGCTGTTACGTTTTGGTGCCAACGTGGCGGCAGGAGCTGCCGGAAAGTGACAAATTTTGCCATCCAACCGCCTTACGGGCCCTGCACAGGATTTTCTGTCAGGGTTTACTCCCTTAGCTAGGTGGCCGCAGGTAGCTCTCCAGAGCTGGCGCCCTTTGATGGGTCAAATAATTCCACCAGGGTGTCTAGCCACCCTCCTCACCATCCTCCTTAGAGGACTGGTGGGGGTGCTGGTTTAGTCGCCGGCAATTCGACCCTGTGACAGGTAGTACTGGGATCCAGGTTACCAGTAGCAGATATATCTATCTGACCTGACAGGGCATATAAGAGAAAACACCAGTTCCACCCAAAATATCTCATTTGCAAAATTACGTTTCAACATTTCTTACTTTCTTTAACAAGTATGCTTTAGTTAAGTTGTATTTTAGTTATTGCACATGTCGAACAATGAATTTATATTCCAGTCTGACTACGGAAACTGTCTTTTGGACAAACAGAGCCGGTTTGCATCTCGGGGGTATCCCAGGTGGGCTGAGCATAGGTTTGCTGCGTGTTTCAGCCAACATCTTAAAGCAGAAACATGAGCTAACCCAGATTCGGCCCTGAGCACACACACACACACACATGCACGCGCGCGCGCGCTCACACAGACACAGACAGACAGACACAAACACATACGCACAAACACTAACACACACATGCAGGTACGCACAAGACAGCATTACAAACAGAGGACAGCCTGGTATAGCATGAGACAGCATTATAAACAGAGGACAGCCTAGTATAGCATGAGACAGTAAGACAGCATTATAAACAGAGGACAGCCGAGTATAGCATGAGACAGCATTATGAACAGAGGACAGCCTAGTATAGCATGAGACAGCATTATAAACAGAGGACAGCCTAGTATAGCATGAGACAGCATTATGAACAGAGGACAGCCTAGTATAGCATGAGACAGTAAGACAGCATTATAAACAGAGAACAGCCTAGTATAGCATAAGACAGGAAGACAGCATTATAAACAGAGGACAGCCTGGTATAGCATGAGACAGCATTATAAACAGAGAACAGCCTAGTATAGCATAAGACAGTAAGACAGCATTATAAACAGAGGACAGCCTAGTATAGCATGAGACAGCATTATAAACAGAGGACAGCCTAGTATAGCATGAGACAGCATTATAAACAGAGGACAGCTTAGTATAGCATGAGACAGCATTATAAACAGAGGACAGGCCGGTATAGCATGAGACAGTAAGACAGCATTATAAACAGAGGACAGCCTAGTATAGCATGAGACAGCATTATAAACAGAGAACAGCTTAGTATAGCATGAGACAGCATTATAAACAGAGGACAGCCTGGTATAGCATGAGACAGTAAGACAGCATTATAAACAGAGGACAGCCTAGTATAGCATGAGACAGCATTATAAACAGAGGACAGCCTGGTATAGCATGAGACATTAAGACAGCATTATAAACAGAGGACAGCCTGGTATAGCATGAGACAGTAAGACAGCATTATAAACAGAGGACAGCCTGGTATAGCATGAGACGGCGTATTACGGCACGACAGGTACAGTACTGTCCGATGCAGTTTTGTATTGTACAGCACTTTACAGCACCGCACCGCATCACAGTGTAATACACTACACTACACTACACTACACTACACTACACTACACTACACATTTCGTGCAAAATTAGGAATACCTTTCAGCACAAAACAGTGTAATTCACCACAACATACAATGTCGACACAATTCACCCTTGACGCTGGTTTACATCCCAGTGTGATAAACTCTTGATGCTGGTTTACATCCCAGTGTGATAAACTCTTGATGCTGGTTTACATCCCAGTGTGATAAACTCTTGATGCTGGTTTACATCCCAGTGTGATAAACTCTTGATGCTGGTTTACATCCCAGTGTGATAAACTCTTGATGCTGGTTTACATCCCAGTGTGATAAACTTTTGATGCTGGTTTACATCCCAGTGTGATAAACTCTTGACACTGGTTTACATCCCTGTGTGATAAACTCTTGACACTGGTTTACATGCCAGTGTGATAAACACTCTAAAGTGGTTTACATGCAGGTGTGATAATTTCTTTACACTGGTTTACACCCCGGTGGGATAAACACTTTACACTGTTTTACATCCCGGTGTGATAAATTCTTTACACCGATTTACATCCCCGTGTGATAAATTCTTTACACTGGTTAACACCCCGGTGTGATAAACACATTTACACTGGTTTACATCGCGGTGTGATAAACACTTTACACTGTTTACACCCCGGTGTGATAAACTCTTGACACTGGTTTACATCCCAGTGTGATAAACTCTTTACACTGGTTTACATCTCAGTGTGATAAACTCTTGATACTGGTTTACATCCCGGTGTGATGAATTCTTTAAACTGGTTTACATCCGGGTGTGATAAACTCTTGACACTGGTTTACATTACAGTGCGATAAACTCTTGACACTAGTTTACATCCCGGTGTGATAAACACTTGACACTGGTTTACATCATAGTATGATAAACTCTTTACACTGGTTTACATCTCAGTGTGATAAACTCTTGATACTGGTTTACATCCCGGTGTGATGAATTCTTTAAACTGGTTTACATCCGGGTGTGATAAACTCTTGACACTGGTTTACATTACAGTGCGATAAACTCTTGACACTAGTTTACATCCCGGTGTGATAAACACTTGACACTGGTTTACATCATAGTATGATAAACTCTTGACACTGGTTTACATCACAGTGTGATAAACACCTGACACTGGTTTACATCCCGGTGTGATAACCTCTTTACCCTGGTTTACATCCTGGTGTGATAAACTCTTGACACAGGTTTACATTACAGTGCGATAAACTCTTGACACTGGTTTACATCCAAGTGTGATAAATACTTGACACTGGTTTACATCACAGTGCGATAAACTCTTGACACTGGTTTACATCCCAGTGTGATAAACACTTGACACTGGTTTATATCACAGTGCGATAAACTCTTGACACTGGTTTACATCACCGGTGTGATAAACACTTGACACTGGTTTGCACCCCAGTGCGACAAACTCTTGACACTGGTTTACATCATAGTATGATAAACTCTTGACACTGGTTTACATCACAGTGTGATATAAACTCTTGACACTGGTTTACACCTCAGTGCGATAAACTCTTGACACTGGTTTACATCCCGGTGTGATAAACTCTTGACACTGGTTTACACCCCAGTGCGATAAACTCTTGACACTAGTTTACACCCTAGTGTAATAAACTCTTGACACTGGTTTACATCCCAGTGTGATAAACCCTTGACACTGGTTTACATCACAGTGCGATAAACTCTTGACACTGGTTTACAACCCGGTGTTCGGTTGTCTGTGTCTGTGTGTGTGTGTGTCCGTGGTAAACCATAACATTGTCATTTTCTCTGCAAATACTTTGTCAGTTGACACCAAATTTGGCATAAAAATAGGAATAATTCAGTTCTTTCCAGTCATCTTGTTTAAAACAATATTGCACCTCTGGGATGGGCACAAAAAATAAAAAAGAAGCCAAATTATATGCAAACTGAATTTACTGTTATATTTATTTTTTTATTCTCTAAACTTGGCACTTTGATCTGATATTCTGACACAACATCAAGAGCAGTTATTTTTTATCATTTTTTGTTCAAACAGGAACTTCTTTTGCTAAGCATGGAAGTTATATTTCTGGTGGATGTCTTTGCTGCAGATAGTAAAAAAAGGGAAATTAATCTGTAATTAATGCTAGGGGGGTTAATTTAATTTAAACTGATCTTTCTCATCTTAAACATTATATTTTGAAATTATACTCAATACATAAAAAGCTTGTGTTTTACTCTCAGCGCACAGGGCTTTCACTATGGTCACTCACCCAAGTGGTCTTTTTCGGAAAATACTCAAATCAATACCTACGAGTGGACTTTATAGATCTGTTGGCTGAGCCCTGAAGTTCATGGGCAAAAATCAATTGCGTACACATATTTATACATATTCAAAGTGCGTGCTCATATTCCTCGCGAACGCGAAGGACGTCATTTTGTTTCAAGTTGTTGACCTGCCCGTTCAATCCTATATTCAATCGACAGTACACGATAACATGTGATGGAAAGTTGAAGAAGGAAACTCTCTGTTGTTAAAAAGAAGCAACAAGGTCAAAGATCTTTTTCATTCCATGCTCCGTCATTGTGGAACAAATTACCAGGAAATATGTCACTGTCTCGCTGAATTTTTTTAAGTCTGCTCTGAAAACACATCTTTTCCATCTTCAGTAACAGCAGTTGTTTTTTGGTTGTTGTTGTTGTTTATTGGTTTCTTTTTGTGGTTTGTGTGTGTGTGTGTGTGTGTGTGTGTGTGTGTGTGTTTAATCTAGGTGTGGTCTGGTTTGGGATGCATGTTTTGTTGTGGAGAGGCTGTTTGACGTGTGTGTGTGTGTGTGTGTGTGTGTGTGCCGTGTTGGTGAGTGTCCGTCCGTTCGTTTCCCTGAGTGCTGTTGCAGGGATGCGTTTTCTGGGGGGCGTCATAGGTGGGTGGGTAGTTTCCGATGTTCAGTTGCGTGAGTTTTTCACGTGCTTCCGTGTGAGGGGGTGGGGGTGGAGGGGAGCATTGATGGGGAGGCGGGGAGTTGGGAATGAAATGTAAAGCACTTTGAGCAGTATTTCTGGAGAAAGGCGCTATATAAATGTCAACTACTACTACTACCACAACTACTGCTACTACTATATATATTCCCTGATAACCTCCATCATTCTGATTCCCTCGCATCTTTTAAATCTCGTCTCAAAACTCACCTTTTCCCTAAGCTATAAGTTCAATTGTGGCAGGTCCACTTCCTTTGCGTTTGCTGGGCTTGACTGTGTGTGTATACATATGTATGTTTACATAACTACATGCATGTATATGAATGTGTACTGTGTGCGCGTGTGTTTATGTAAGTTTTTGCCTGCCTGTGTGTGCGTATGTGTTAGGGTAGCTGTTAGATACACATGTATGTTAAAATGTATGTATGCAGTGTGTGTGTGTGTGTGTGTGTGTGTGTGTGTGTGTGTGTGTGTGTGTGTGTGTGTGTGTTGTCACATTTTGGTGTGTGTATGTAACATTGATGTAACGTTTTATGTTAACAAAAGCGTTTTTGTAAAGCACCTAGAGCAGACTTCTGGATAGTGTGCTATATAAGTATCCATTATTATTATCATTATTATATGATAAATTTTCCACGACCTACAGTGACATGTTTGCAGTCGCCAGTTTTCATCCATCACTTTCCACGACACATGCTGGTGGTAACGCTTTGCCGCGTAGTCGTCGTGTTTTCTCGCCGCCGACGAAACAGATCCAGGAAGGCCGTTCTGAACCGGCGCCCCGTCAGGCAGTACAGGTAGAAATTGACGCAGAAGTTGAGGTGTAACATCGTGTTGAACACCACCTGCAGAGCCCCCGAGATTATCACAGCCTCCAGGCCGCCGCCCAGAGCCGGGATGAAGCGGTCGAGGTTGTTGAAGAGCGTCACGGGAAGGGCGAGAACGATGTAGGACAAGGACACCACCATCGCCGTCACGGTGACGGACGACACCGCTTTGTGCCGCCCGCCTGTGGCGGCGGTGGGCTGTTGCACGTGCCTCTGGGTGGCCAGCCGCCCGCCAGCCGCCGTGACGTCGGAGCTCCTCCGGAGAGTGAAGACCAGCACAGAGTTGTTGACGAGCAGGCAGAGGAAGGGGCAGGAGGAGTACAGGATCAGCTCCACCTTTACAGTGTCATGCAATGCAATGTAATGCAATACAGTGCAATGCAGTACAACACAATTCAGTACAATGCAGTGCAGTACGTTTCGATACGATGCAATGCAGCACAATACAACAATACAACACAATACAATACAACGCAGTGCAATGCAATAAATACAATACAGCACAATACAGTTCAATACAATATAATGCAACGCAGTACAATACAGTATAATGGAAACAGTACAATATTATGCAATGAAATTCAATAAATACAATACAGCAAAATACAGTGTAATACAATGCAATGTAATGCAATACAATACACACTACAACACACACTACAATATGATGTGATACAGTACAGTACAGTGCAGTGCAATATAATACAATACAATCAATGCAGTGCAGTACGATATATACAGTACAATACAATACAATACATTACATCTTTGTCAGTCCGATTAGAAATGATGTGTGCAGTCAAAGTCTCGTCACTCACACCACAGTCTCTCAGCCCGCAGTCTAGTCTGACATGAATATGAACATGACAAAAAATACACTACAAGAACAGTGATTAAAGCACACTACAAGAACAGTGGTTAAAACACAAGAATAAGAACAGTGATAAAAACATACTACAAGGACAAGAACAGTGATTAAAACATACTACATAAAAAAGAACAGTGATTAAAACATACAACAAGAACAGTGATTAAAACATACTACAAGAACACTGATTAAAACATACTACAAGAACACTGATTAAAACATACTACAAGAACAAGAACACTGATTAAAACATACGACAAGAACACTGATTAAAACATACTACAAGAACAGTTACCTTGGACCACACCTCAGAGGAGAACACAGTGTAGTCCCACCGTACCACGTCACACATGGGTCCGCTGCGATACCTGACGACACCGACCCCATACAGGTAATGGAGGTTGATCAGGGAGAAGAAGACGACGATGGCGGCAATGACGTAGCGCGTGGTTCCGGCCGTGCACAGCACCCCCACGCGGTGCGGCCACACCACGGCCAAGGTCCTCTGAGAGGTCAAGGCCACCAGCAGCCAGCCCGAGCAGTAGAGGGCCGCGTTGGTGACGTACATGAACAGCTTGCACACAGCGTCGTGCGCCGCCAGCAGCGGAAACCCGCCGGGAAGGGAGACCAGCCAGTGGGGGACGATGCTGAACACGATGACGCAGCTGTCTGCCACAGCCAGGGCGAGGAGGTAGCTGTCCATCACCGACCTGTAGACAGGTAGGGAGGAAGGTGGCAGAACGGTTAAAACGCTCAGCTGCCAATATAGAGAGTCCGTGAGGGTGTGGCTTCGAATCCCACTCTCGCCCTTTCTCGCAAGTTTGACTGGAAAATCAGACTGGGCGTCTAGTCATTCGGATGAGACGATAAACGGAGGTCCCGTGTGCAGCACGCACTTGGCGATCTGAAAAAAAGAATCCATAACAACGAGAGTGTTGTTCTCTGGCAAAATTCTGTAGAAGAAATCCACTCCGATACGTACACAAATATACAAACATGATGCACTCAAGGCCTGACTAAGCGCGTTGGGTTGTGGTGCTGATCAGGCATCTGCCTAGCAGATGTGGTGTGGCGTATATGGATTTGTCCCAATGCGGTGACGCCTCCTAAAGAATCTTAAACTGAAACCTGTCACAGCACAAAACGACCGGAGTGGTGGAGTGATGGCCGAAAGGTAATGCGTCTGCATAGGGAGCGAAGAATCTGACTGCACTGGTTCGAATCCCGGCACAGTCGCCAGTATTTTCTCTCTCCCCACCCCCAACCCTCCTTCCACTACACCTTGAGTGGTGGTCTGGACGCTAGTCATTTGGATGAAACGATAAACCAAGGTCCCGTGTGCAGCACGCACTTGACGCACTGAAAAAGATCAAGAACCTGTGTCAACAAAAGGTTGCACTCTGGCAACATTATGTGGAAGAAATCCACTCTGACAGTACATATGCATGCACTCAAGGCCTGATCAAGTGCGTTGGTTTATGCTGCTGGTCAGACATCTGCCCAGCAGATGTGGTGTAGAGTATATGGAATTGTCCGAATGCAGTGACGCCTCCTAGAGGAGCTGAAACAGGAACTGAAACCACCCCTTCACACACACACACACACACACACACTCACACACACAACTACATCATATTTACTATCCACCCATATTCCAGTCAGAGGATGATAAAGGAAAGACCAATACAGCTATTTATATAAAAGAACATTTTGATGTTTCATGAGATCCAGCCTCCTATGTCTGACAATATAGATAATATCTATGCATGTGCAGTCAGGGTTAAGTTTAACCACACACACTCACACACACGTTTGACAGAAGCTGCATATTACATGTGGATGGGGCTGATGGCTAGATATTCAGGTAGATGGTTGTTGGTTGCATAATTCTTTTTATCACACTGGATTTGTTCGAGAGACAGGGCATTGACTGCTTTGGGGAAAAAGCTATTGGCGAAGCGATTGGTTTTCGTCCTTATACTTCTGTACCGTCGACCAGAGGGGAGCATTTCGAAAATCGCAAAAGCTGGATGTGATTCGTCCTGGCTGATTGATTTTGCTTTTTTTAAGTAGCTGCTTATAATATATGTCTTCTAGAGAAGGTAGATCAGCCCCGGTAATCTTGGTGGCAGTTTTTACGATTCTGTTAAGGGCTGCAACTTCTGCCTTGGAAATGTTTCCGTACCAAACAGTAATAGCAAAGGTTAGCACACTTTCAATGACTGTTCGGTAGAAATCAACTATGATTTCTTTTTTAATTCCGAACTTTTTGAGGCGCCGAAGAAAGTACAGGCGCTGTTGTGCTTTCTTAACAATTTTTTCCGTATTTTTCTCCCCTTTCAAACCGTTGGAAATGATCAGTCTGAGAAACTTAAAGTCGCTGATGATCTCTGCTTGCTTGTCTTTAATGACAAGTGGTAAGGGGTCAGATCTGGTCTTCCTGAAATCTAGAATTAATTCTTTGGTTTTTGATACATTGAGTTATAAGTTGTTTTGATCACACCAGCTGACAAGTTCATGTACTTCTTCCCTGTATTTTGACTCATCACTGTTCGTAATCAACCCTTCTGGAGTTGTATCGTCGGCAAACTTGACCATGGTGTTACATTCATTTTGAGTTGCACAGTCATGTGTGAATAGTGAGTACAACAGTGGGGATAGAACACATCCCTGTGGGATGCCTATGTTGAGAATGCATGTGGAGGAAGTGAGGTCACCAACTTTAACAACTTGCGGTCTGCATCTTAGAAAATTTAGGATCCATGCACAAATTGATTCAGGCAGCGAGAGGTCTTTCAGTTTAGAATATAGTTTTGATGGCACTATTGTGTTGAACGCAGAGATGTAGTCAATGAAAAGGATCCTGGCATAGCTGTTAGGATTTTCGAGATGTCTGAGGACATGGTAGAGACCTATGCTAATGGCATCTTCAACTGATCTGTTAGCTCTATAGGCGAACTGAAAGGGATCAAAAGATGGAGGAATGCAGGTTTTTAAGAATTGTAGAATCAAGCGTTCAAATGTTTTCACTATGACTGATGTTAAAGCTACGGGACGATAATCATTAAGACAACTTGGCTGTACTTTTTTTGGAACAGGAATGATTGTTGATTTCTTAAAGCAGTGAGGTATCACACAAGACTGAAGGGACATGTTAAATATGTCAGTTTTTGTTTTTCGGACAACACAGGGTAAGTAAACTTTTATGTCTTAGTTCGATTCTTTGATCGAAACCTTAATTGTGAATTTATTGATGTTATTCGCAAACGTAACTATCACTTGTCTTTATTTGGATGGCACTTAGAACATAGAATTAGATCTTGCTAGGGCAAACAGCCAGATCTTAATAGATCGTTGTGATGGTGGCGATCTGTTGTCTGTCCGTACTATGATTTCTGTCGTCGCTTGGAAGTATCCCTTTACGGTCTGTGTCACCTCATGTCGTCATGTGACCAGTATGTGTTCACATCTGGATGAGCATCATAGAGAATTTTTCACCTCTGTAAAGGTTTAAGCCATGTAGGATAGTGATGATTGTAAACGGGTAAACTGGTCATCAAATATTACAATAGGGATCAATATAGTTAATCATCGTAATTAAGTAACCATGACTATGTTCGTTATGGTTTGTTCCAGGTGTTTACGCAGAATTACACATATTTCTGGTGTCTTTCTGCCGATGTGGATTTCATCATCTTCTTCTGACCGAAAATTGTGTCTTCACTTCCGCGTTGGTGGGGCCCAGCGTCGTTGTGAAGTATAACAAGTAAAACGGTCGTTTGGTTTTTTCCCTTTCACACAGGCATGACCGGGAACTTCTCATCGTCACCGATTTGTGAGACTACATCAATCATCATCTGTGAACTCAAAAGTGAGTACGAAAATGCACAGAGGTGGTTGAAGCCCTTAAAACCTGAAACTAACTGGTCACACACATACCCCTAGACACTTTCCTTTCCCATTGAAGCCGTTAAAACCTGAAACTAACTGGTCACACACACACCCCTAGACACTTTCCTTCCCCATTGAAGCCGTTAAAACCTGAAACTAACTGGTCACACACACACCCCTAGACACTTTCCTTCCCCATTGAAGCCGTTAAAACCTGAAACTAACTGGTCACACACACATACCCCAAGACACTTTCCTTCCCCATTTAAAACCTGAAACTAACTGGTCACACACATACCCCTAGACACTTTTCTTCCCCTTTGAAGCCCTTAAAACCTGAAACTAACTGGTCACACACATACCCCTAGACACTTTCCTTCCCCATTGAAGCCGTTAAAACCTGAAACTAACTGGTCACACACATACCCCTAGACACTTTTCTTCCCCTTTGAAGCCCTTAAAACCTGAAACTAACTGGTCACACACATACCCCTAGACACTTTCCATTCCCATTAAAAGGCGGAGGCGTAAAGATCCACCCGTCGTTCGAAAATTGTGTGACACACACACAAACAGCCCACTCCCCGCACACAGACACCCACCCACACCACCCACCAACCCCTCCCTTCTGTACCTGTTGCCCTTGAAACAGTGGAGGACGATGAGGACGATCATGAGGTTCCCAAACAGCCCCAAGGGGACAAAGAACGACAGGAGGACCTGACGGGCCAGATGGACTCGCTTCGCCACAGCGAGCAGGTCGTTGATGCGGGAAAAGAAACCTCCCCAGTCCACCACCAGCCCAGAGGCTACGGTAGTGATGACGGTGGGCAGCAAGTCGCTTCTGTTCTCAGCCTCCTCCTCCTCGCCCCACGTCATTGTGAAGTGGTGGTTGCTGTTGTTGGTGGTGGTGGTCATCGCTGGAGGAGTGGTGGTAGTGTGCGCGTCCATGTGTGTTTGTTGCTGTTGTTGGTTGTTGGTTTTTAACCCTTTGACTGATGATGAACATTTACATTTATAGAAATGAGGTCAAGCGTTTGGAAGTGCACTTACTACGTTTTGTGTGTGTGTGTGTGTGTGTGTGTGTGTGTGTGTGTGTGTGTGTGTGTGTGTGTGTGCTTGTCAGTGGTGTCATTGATTTTGTCGAACAAAATATGAGACTAGAAGAAGTAGTGGTAGTAATAGTGCTAAGTGATAGGAGTACCTAAATAAATAAATAGATAGATAAATAAATAAACAAATAAATGAATGAACAGATGAATAAATAAATAAGTAAACGAATGAATGATTAAATAAATAAGTGAATGAATGAATAAATAAATTAAGAAATAACAATCCCAGAGGAAGAAACGTCAGAATACGGAGTGGTGGGTGACTGACATTCTGACCTCTGATCTCAATCTGATCTCAGTCAGGTGACAGCTATATCACTGACATCCTGACATCTGATCTCAGTGGGGTGACAGCTGTATCACTGACATCCTGACCTCTGATCTCAGTGGGGTGACAACTGTATCACTGACATCCTGACCTCTGATCTCAGTGGGGTGACAACTGTATCACTGACATCCTGACCTCTGATCTCAGTGGGGTGACAAGACAACTGTATCACTGACATCCTGACCTCTGATCTCAGTGGGGTGACAACTGTATCACTGACATCCTGACCTCTGATCTCAGTGGGGTGACAACTGTATCACTGACATCCTGACCTCTAATCTCAATCTGATCTCAGTGGGGTGTCAGCTGTATCACTGACATCCTGACCTCTGATCTCAGTGGGGTGACAGCTGTATCACTGACACCCTGACCTCTGATCTCAATCTGATCTCAGTGGGGTGACAGCTGTATCACTGACATCCTGACCTCTGATCTCAATCTGATCTCAGTGGGGTGACAGCTGTATCACTGACATCCTGACCTCTGATCTCAATCTGATCTCAGCGGGGTGACAGCTGTATCACTGACATCCTGACATCTGCTCTGATCTCAGTGGGGTGACAGCTATATCACTGACATCCTGACCTCTGATCTCAATCTGATCTCAGTGGGGTGACGGCTATATCACTGACATCCTGACCTCAAATCACAATCTGATCTCAGTGGGGTGACGTCTATATCACTGACATCCTGACCTCACATCACAATCTGATCTCAGTGGGGTGACAGCTATATCACTGACATCCTGACTTTTGATCTCAATCTGATCTCAGTGGAGTGACAGCTATATCACTGACATCCTGACTTCTGATCTCAATCTGATCTCAGTCAGGTGACAGCTATATCACTGATATCCTGACCTCTTATATCAGTCTGATCTCAGTGGGGTGATGGCTATATTACTGACATCCTGACCTCTGATCACAATCTGATCTCAGTGGGATGACAGCTATATCACTGACGAGCGTACACTTCAGCAGCAGCTAAGGTGTTAAAACGCATGAATTCAAGAAACGACACAAAGTAGAACATTCAATATACAAAGTCTTGAAAGAAGATATAAAGAGACATACAAACAATCTTAAGCTCATATCGTGCTTTTTCGCGTTAGGCACAAACTCGGTGGCGAAAGACAGTACACACAACATTCGATTATATATATATATATATATATATATATATATATATATATATATATATATATATATATATATATATATATATAAAGAAAAAAAGTCGAAGTGGAAATCAAAGTATAATACACCGAAAAGCGAACATTGCCTCAAGCGCAGTAGATTGGAGATAAGAGTCTGTTCGCCAGTCAGGAAGGTTTTATTGATGTCAGTTACATTAAAGGCAGGGAAGGATGGCCTGCGAACTTTGTCATTTTATTATACAGCGCTCAATGCGTTTTATTCGTTGGGAAAAAACCCAGAAGATCGAAGATGGGGAGATGTGAGTGGGCGATGATTATTTTGAGGGAGAGAATGGTGGTGGTGGTGGTGGTGGTGTGTGTTTGTGTGTGTGTGTGTGTGATAATGAGGGGGAGAATGTGTGTGTGTGTGTGTGTGTGTGTGTGTGTGTGTGTGTGTGTGTGTGTTAGTGAGAGAGAGATAATGAGGTAGAGAATGTGTGTGTGTGTGTGTGTATGTGTGTGTGTGTGTGTGTGTGTGTGTGTGTGTGTGTGTGTGAGTGCGCGCGCGTGTGTATATGTGTGTGTGCGTGTGAGTGTGAGTGAGAGAGAGATAATGAGATAGTGAATGTGTGTGTGTGAGAGAGAGAGCGCGTGCGCGCACACGCGCGCGTGTGTGTGTGAATGGGCGTTTTTGCGTGTTTGTGTGTGTGTTCATGTGTTCGTGTGTGTGTGAAAACGAAAGAAGAGAGAGAGAGAGAATCAACAATGAAAAGCTTTTTCCAACGCACAAGCATGTCGGTAAAATGTCATAGTGCACTGAAAATTCTTGGGTGAAAGAAATTGCTTTCAAGACTTTAAAAAGTATTGTTGATGAGGGAAAACAACTGAAAAAATATTGTGTTAGTAAAAAATAAAAGAGAGAAAAAAAGAAGGAATTATTGTTGTGTTTGTGGAAAAATGTGTGTCTGCCTGTGTACTTGCGTGTGTACATATGTATGTATGTATGTGTGTGTGTGTGTGTGCGTGTGTGTGTGTGCGTCTGCGTGCTCACCAGTGTGTTCAGTTTTTGTTTGTTTCAAAGTTACAGACTCGAACTCTTGTTTAAGCCCTGTAAACGCATATGTTGCTCGAGGAAATGAACAAAAATGACAAACAAAACAAAACAAAACAAAACGAAACAAAGGCCACAACACAAACGTTCATTATTACATAGGCTCCGCGCTACAGAAAGGACTGTATATCACACAAAGAAATAACATAGATGTTGCAACACGTGGATATGAATACTATATAAATACATTCTACTGCACAGGTTCGGACGTAGCCTGGTCAAAACCGCAAAAGCAGTCATGATGCTACTTCTTGTGAAGTTTCACTTATATACGTGTATGTGTCTGCGTGTTTGTATTCGCGGGCGCACGCGCGGGCGCGCGCGCGTGTGTGTGTGTGCATTGTTAAGCCGTATACCCACGATATTTGAATCATTGATCAGCTGTTTGGCCGCACGGGAATTTCTGAGTATACCTACTTTGTGGTATTGTCGATTAATAACTAGACTAGGTGTGGCGCAAATTGTACATAAAATATTTTCTGGTTGCATTTATCCCCGCGTAGTTCGCGCATGCATGTTTGAGTACATTTGTGTATGTACGTGTGCGCGCGCGTGTGCTTGTGTGCGGACGTGTGTGTGTGTGTGTGTGTGTGTGTGTGTGTGTGTGTGTGTCTGTGTCTGTGTGTCAGTATACGTGCGTGCCTGCGTGTTCCTGTAAACGTGTGTGTGCGTGTGTGCATGAGAGAGAAAGGTATTTGTGAGTTGGAGAGGGACTTGTGCCGGCAGAGCATCCACTTCACCAAGTTACACACTGCTATCCTCTCTGTACTTCATCAAGTTACACGTTGCTATCCTCTCTGTACTTCATCAAGTTACACGTTGCTATCCTCTCTGTACTTCATCAAGTTACACGTTGCTATCCTCTCTGTACTTCATCAAGTTACACACTGCTGTCCTCTCTGTACTTCATCAAGTTACACGTTGCTATCCTCTCTGTACTTCATCAAGTTACACGTTGCTATCCTCTCTGTACTTCATCAAGTTACACATTGCTATCCTCTCTGTACTTCATCAAGTTACACATTGCTATCCTCTCTGTTCGTACTTCATCAAGTTACACATTGCTATCCTCTCTGTTCGTACTTCATCAAGTTACACATTGCTATCCTCTCTGTTCGTACTTCATCAAGTTACACGTTGCTATCCTCTCTGTACTTCATCAAGTTACACGTTGCTATCCTCTCTGTACTTCATCAAGTTACACGTTGCTATCCTCTCTGTACTTCATCAAGTTACACGTTGCTATCCTCTCTGTTCGTTTATACAAATAAAAGTATGCATGAAATTATTGCTTTAATCAAAAAGCAAGCATGATCCTACACGCGCATGAGTGTCTGTGTCTGTGTTTATTTTTGTTGAGCACAAACATTAAATCAGGCGCAACCAGTGTGGGGTGGTCGCCTTAAGAAAAAAAAAAGAAAGAAAAAAAGTGTATCTATGTCGCGCAGTCTTCTTCTGTACGGCAAACTATCAGAGGGATCTAGGCCTCGAAGCCGCCCCCGACTAAGATTCAAAGACGCTTGCAAGCGGGATCTGAAAAGTACATGTATTGATGTGCTGTCCTGGGAAAGCCTTGTGGACACATGTGGACTCTGGAAATCTGCCATTCAGAGAGGGGTGAAACAAGCAGAGAGAAGCCGCATTGACTCCCTGAGGAGAAAAAGAGCCACACGCAAGTCAGATTCTGCAAACCAAGCAGCATCTACCCATATCTGTCCCACATGCAGTAGAAATTGCCACTCCAGCATCGGTCTACACAGCCACTGCAGGAAGTGCAACGCCCGGCAGTGACTTCATTTCCGGTTCAGCCATCGTCTCTCGAGACGTAAGGAGGCCGACGACCACAACGAGGAGTCTTCTTCTTCGTTGTCTCCATTCGTCAAGCGTCACTGTTATAACAGATAAATTTTTAGCAAGGTAGGGACGTTTTTAACGGACAAATTTGACCTCTGCGTTCAGAAACACGTGCTGGGCGTGTAACATTTTTTCCCAACCGACTTCACGTGCGCTGGTGTGTGACACGGTTAGCTTCGACTCACTTCAGGGCAAACGATGTGAGGGTGACAAGCAAGCTGTAGCATGAA
The DNA here is from genome assembly GCF_041734735.1 of Babylonia areolata. Lineage (NCBI taxonomy): Eukaryota > Metazoa > Mollusca > Gastropoda > Neogastropoda > Buccinidae > Babylonia > Babylonia areolata. The sequence goes on along the minus strand of NC_134881.1, from coordinate 51,424,723 downwards.
GGAAGAGAGAACAGTGCTGCAAGGAATTATGAACATTTGGTTGCTACAATGTGTTCTGGAAAGATGTGCTCTTCTTCGGTAATGTCCTAGTTTTGGTTATTGGCAATATCCACGTATCTTCCTCTGTACTTTCAGTTTCCGTTCACAAGACGGAAAAAAACTTGTAAATTGCTTAAGAACATTGTGATATATACTCTTCATTTCTTTCCCTCCATTCTTTGACTGGCCTTCTTTACGTCTCTTGACAGGGGAAGAAATATAGAATATACATTACAATGTTATATAAACAAATTCACGACTTTTCAAATGGACGGAACTGAATGGAAAGAACACAGGGAAAGAAATGTGGATATTGCCTGGTTATTATCTTAAAATCATCGACCTGCTCTAACGGCGATTGTACTAGTGCACAGTTTAATATTACCAGTCGTAATCACTGCGCTCTGTTTCGAGGGTTATTCTGCTGAATTTCGGTACAGGTTCAGTTGCCGCGCGAAACTAATGTGAGCAATTAATAGCATAATATTCACAAGTTTTTCCCCCGACACGGAATGAGAAAGCGAGGACGTTCACTGTGTCAGTCACACAGAGGAGTGGAAGGGAAGAAATGTGGACGTGGCCCCGCTCTTTCCGTTGTTGCATGCAAAGGTAACAAAAAACATGGCGGGTTGAGTCAAGTGTCGGTTCCCGTTCATGATATGAGTTATTCCGTGTAATGTCCTGTTTTAGCGTCCTAGATTATTGTACCCGTTTAAAGGGAATTTTTCGCGTATTTTGCAATGGAGGCATATGAATAACACGAACCCGAACCAACACTTGTCTCAAGCCACCATTTTTGACTCATTTGTGTGAACAAAGTGAGTCTGTTTTAACCCGGTGTTCGGTTGTCTGTGTGTGTGTGTGTGTGTGTGTGTGTGTGTGTCCGTGTGTCTGTGTGTCCGTGGTAAACTTTAACATTGACATTTTCTCTGCAAATACTTTGTCAGTTGACACCAAATTTGGCATAAAAATAGGAAAAATTTAGTTCTTTCCAGTCATCTTGTTAATATTGCACCTCTGGGATGGGCACAAAAAAATAAAAAAAGAAGCCTAATTATATGCAAACTGCATTTACTGTTATATTTATATTTTTTGTATTCTCTAAACTTGGCACGTTGACCTCTTATTCTGACACAGCAACAAGAGGAGTCATTATCATTTTTTGTTCAAACAGGAACTTGTTTTGCTAAGCATGGAATTTTTATTTTTGGTGCAGATAGTAAAAAAAGGGAAATTACTCTGTAATTAATGCTAGGGGACTTAATTTATCACAAGTGAGTCTTGAAGGCCTTGCCTCTCTCGTTATTTATGTATTTTTTCCATTTGCATGGTTTGCGGGACCAAAAACGGAAAGAGTAATACGTGGCGTCATGTTAGTTTTGTGACTGAATTCGCAGTAAATGTAAAATTCACGAGTAAAGTAACGTTCAAGATAGTCGAAAACCGCTGAAAATGGGTTACAACACCTACTAATGCTAATATAGTTTCATCTGTGCATGATGATTGACGGTAAAATAGGTCCCAGAATTTAGGACTCTAAAATAGGACTTTTCCTGTCGTCATGCCTCAGCTCTTGATTAGAAGGGTGGACTCTACGCTATTCGTCGTTTTTCATATGCCTGCCATGAAAACCGCACTACAGTTTCTGTTGAAATAGGTCCCAGAATTTATGATACTAAAATAGGACATTACCTCCTTCCATCAAATGACCTGATGAACATCGACACATCTGCCAACAACTGACCCAGTCACTGCAGGTGGTGAGCCGATACATGAAGTTGACTCCATCAGCTATCTCGGCAGCATTGTTGATAAACAGGACAGCACTGACAAAGATTTCACTTCCAGAGTAGGCAAGTGTTTTGAATTGAAAAACTGGCCAAGCAACGTAACTCTGCGTTACTTTGAGTCTGCTACTGTGAACTTGTATATATAATTTTCTGTTCAACCTTTCTAATTGTTTTGACAACTTGCCAAGCAGCCTAACCTTGCCTGGGTTTATGCGGGATATACTGTCAGGTCATTAGATCTGCTACTGGTAACCTGTAATCCAGTACAACCTGTTCAGGGTCGGGTTGCCGACGACTAAACCGGCACTTCCACCGCTCCCTTCTGGGACTGGTGAGGCGGGTGGCTAGACACCCTTATGGAGATCCATAAAAGGGCATCGGCTCAGGAGAGCCACCGACGGCCATCTAGCTCCACTGTGCTGTGTGCATGCCACACGCAGTTGGCCCCCGGGGTGTGTCTACCCATGTATGCGAAGTCTGGATCTGGCAGAATCTGCGGAAGAAACCTATCGGTTCAACGGAGAGGAAGGCGGTTACAGCAACGCACTGTGGAGTGCAGAGAGCAAGATGAGACACCGAAAGGATATCTTGGTCATCCACTGCATCCGTGCTCATCCTCCAGTCGTCTCGACTTAGTCTTGCCACTGGAAATTGGTGGACCCGGACGAGAGAGTGAGGTCGACGTTGCGCAACTCCTCTTCACTTTAAACAAACTCATCGCGCAAGTCATCAGTCATCCAAAATGACCTTTCATCCTTCATCATTTCATCACCCCCAAGTCCTGTGGCGACAGGCGAGCGACGAAACGACAGGTGTGGGTACACTGGCAGTCGCAGCCGCAGACCTGCACGCAGGCGGCTCAGGCCATAGGGTCGTTCTTCGTCGACAGGAGCAGCGATGGAGCTCGGCAGCCGTCTGAGCGTCTGAGCAGCCCTCTTTAGGAATGCACTGCTCACCTCCCTGGCATGAGGAAGGGGCTAGAAAAGGTGCCCTAAAAATTGCCTGCTCCATATCACCCTGGCCAGCATACCGCGGCTGGCGGGGACCCTACATCAGCGGTCGAAACAAAGAGAAAGAAAAGAAAAAAACAAGGGTCGTTCCTCTCACCATTGGTGCTTGGAACATAAGGACTCTCCTGGACAGAGATAACGCGGACAGACCCCAAAGGAGAACAGCACTAGTTGCATCCGAACTCGCCAGATACAACATCGACATTGCAGCCTTGAGTGAGACTCGGCTTGCAGGCGAAGGCGAGCTCTGTGAACGGGGATCTGGTTACACCTTCTTCTGGAGTGGACGAGGAAGCGAAGAGCGACGTGAGGCTGGCATTGGTTTTGCAGTAAAAACAGCACTTGTCAGCAAGCTAGCTGGAATCCCAAAGGGAGTCAACGATAGGCTTATGACCATGAAACTCCCACTGGCATCTGGCCAGAAGCACCTCACCATTGTCAGTGCCTACGCCCCAACCATGACCAACCCGGATGAAGTGAAGGCGAAGTTCTACGAGGACCTTCACTCTGTCATTGCTGCCATCCCTAAAGCAGACAAGCTCATCATTCTTGGGGACTTCAATGCTAGAGTTGGCTCTGACTACATCTCCTGGGATGGAGTGATTGGAAAGCACGGTGTGGGCCACTGCAACCCAAATGGATTGCTTTTGCTTCAGACCTGTGCAGAGCACGAACTGCTGATAACCAACACAGTTTTCTGCCTCCCTACCCGTAACAGGACGTCATGGATGCACCCTCGCTCAAAGCATTGGCATCTCATCGATTATGTCATCGTCTGGAAAAGGGATAGGCAAGATGTACGTGTAACAAAGACCATGTGCGGCGCCGAGTGTTGGACAGACCATCGCCTTGTAGTTTCGAAGCTGAATATTCGAATCCAACCCAAGAGACGCCCCCAAGGCCAGAAGGCTCCAAAACGGCTCAACATCGCTAAGCTGAAAAGCATCACCATCAAACAGTCCTTTGTGGAGCTGCTGGAAGATCGTCTGGAATCCGCCTCTCTGGACAACCAGAATGTGGAGTCTGACTGGAGGACCCTGCGTGAGCTGATCTATAGTACAGCTTCAGAGACCCTGGGACCCATGACCAGAAAGCACAAAGACTGGTTTGATGAAAACTGTGATGAAATCAAGCAGCTTCTGGATGAGAAACGCCGTCTGCATCAAGCCCACCTGAGCAACCCAAAGTCCACATCAAAAAAGGATGCATACAATGACATCCGCAGGACTGTTCAGCAAAAGTTACGCCAGATGCAGGATAAGTGGCTGAGTGACAAAGCTGATGAGATCCAGGGATATGCTGACAGGCACGATATGAAGAGGTTCTATGATGCCTTAAAAGAAGTCTACGGCCCCACATCCTCAGGATCATCCCCCCTCTTCAGTGCAGATGGGAATACCTTGATCACTGAGAAGGAGAACATTCTCGAACGATGGGCTGAGCACTTCAGCAGTGTCTTAAATCGCCCTTCCTCCATAAATGATGAAGCCATAGACCGTCTCCCACAAGTCCCCACCAACGAAGCACTGGATGATCCGCCAACACTTCTTGAGACCCAGAAAGCAATCCGTCTGCTATCCAGTGGCAAAGCACCTGGCTCAGACTCCATACCAGCAGAGGTCTACAAGGATGGAGGCACTGTGCTGACTGAGAAGCTTCATCAGCTGTACTCTCATGTGGAAAGAAGAGACGATCCCACAGGATTTCAAAGATGCATCTATCATTCACTTGTACAAGCGAAAGGGGAACCGGCAAGCCTGTGATAACCATCGGGGCATTTCCTTGCTCTCCATCGCAGGCAAGATACTTGCCAGGATCCTACTTAACCGCCTCACAGCACACCTTGACCAAGGTCATTTGCCTGAGAGCCAATGTGGATTCCGGAAAGAGCGCGGAACCACTGACATGGTGTTTGCTGCAAGGCAGCTGCAAGAGAAATGTCAGGAGCAAAATGCTGATCTGTTCTCCACCTATGTCGACCTCACTAAGGCCTTCGACACCGTGAGTAGAGAGGGACTGTGGAAGATCATGGCCAAGTACGGATGCCCTCGGAAATTTATTTCCTTGGTCAGCCAATTCCATGAAGGCATGCAGGCTCGAGTCCAGGACAATGGTGAAACATCTGCTCCTTTTGCGGTCACAAATGGTGTCAAGCAAGGCTGCGTCCTGGCTCCAACGCTGTTCAGCCTCATGTTCTCTGCAATGCTTACTGATGCCTTCAGAGATGGCGATGTTGGAATCGGCCTAAAGTACCGAACAGATGGCAAGCTGTTTAACCTCAGAAGGCTTCAAGCAAAAACGAAGGTCATGACAGACATCATCAGAGACTTTTTGTTTGCTGATGATTGTGCCCTCAACGCTGGATCTGAAGCTGACATGCAACTCAGCGTCGACAAGTTTGCCACTGCCAGCAGGAACTTCGGCCTTACCATCAGCACGAGGAAAACTGAAGTTCTCCATCAGCCAGCCCCAGGGAAACCCTACGTTGAGCCCAACATCACAGTCAACGGTCAGAGACTCAGTGCGGTGGAGCGGTTCACATACCTTGGCAGCACACTGTCACGAAATGTGACAATCGACGATGAAGTGAACGTCAGGATTGCAAGAGCAAGCGCAGCTTTTGGTAGACTCAATGCAAATGTCTGGAACAGAAGAGGCATTAGTCTTGAGACCAAACTAAAGGTCTACAGAGCAGTAGTTCTCCCCACACTACTGTACGCCTGCGAAACTTGGACAGTGTACCAACAACATGCCAAGAAGCTGAACCACTTCCACACAACATGCCTCAGGAAGCTACTGAACATCAAGTGGCAAGACAAGACCCCTGACACAGAGGTGCTCGCAAAAGCCACCCTTCCCAGCATCTTCACCATCCTGATGCAGTCCCAGCTTCGCTGGGCTGGACACGTGGCGCGCATGCCAGACCATCGGCTGCCCAAAAGGCTCTTCTATGGCGAGCTGCAACAAGGGAAGAGATCACACGGAGGTCAGAAGAAGCGCTTCAGAGATACTCTGAAAGTCTCTCTGAAAGCGTTTGATATCAACCCTGACTCCTGGGAGGAATCTGCAGTGGACCGTGACAAATGGCGCGCTGCTGTGCACAAAGGCGCCAGGTTGTGCGAGGCCAACAGGACTGCTGCAGCTGTTGAGAAGAGGCAGGCCAGAAAGTCACGGGCAAACAAGCTCCCTGACAATGATATGCCTGTTTTTGTCTGCCCCAACTGTCAGCGAACATTTCGTGCGCAGATTGGACTATTCAGCCATCTGCGCACTCACAGATAGATTCATGAGCATCCTTCCCCCCACCCCACCACCACCCTCCCCCCATCCCCCATCCCCCATCTGGATGACAACGATGGTCATCATCGATCTCGATGGACACACCACCACCACCACCACCACCACTGTGAACCTGTTCTTTCTGTTCAACATTTCAAGTGTTTGAAAGTGACAAAGCAACTAATTCACTATCTTTAACTCTCCCGCCAAAATGGATCTGTCTTACATCAGACTGGACAGAAAATTCTGAATGACAGCACGTGCTACCTGAGCAGAGGTCTACCAGCACATTCAGCAGTTGGGGCTGTGCCGTAAGCCCTGCATGGTTGTCCGCTGTAGACTGGGGCAGATGCGGCGTCCGTATCCTCCCACAGCGTCAGAGCAGCCCTTTTTAGGGACAGCACTGCTCTCCCCACACGGGGAAGGGGAGATAAAGGGATCCCTAAACAAAGCCTTCATCACCTAGTACCTAGTGGGAAAACGCACCTACTTGGACATTCAACACTAACGGTCGAAAACAACAGAAGAAAAGAACCAGGAGTCATGCCCTGGAATGTTTGTACCCTTTTGGACAGAGACGACAGACCAGAAAGGCACACAGCGCTCATTGCTAGAATGCTTGATCGCTGCCAGGTGGACATAGCAGCCCTGAGCGAAACCAGGTTTGCCCGTGAAACCCACCACCTACTCCATTGGGAAGCCAGAAGGCATCCCAAAAACCTCAGGCGTGGGTTTTGCCATACAAACCAAACTTGCACAACAGCTTGACAGCCTTCCACGTGGGATAAACTATAGGCTGATGACCCTGCATCTGAAGCTGTCTGAGGATCGCTTCGCCACAGTCATCAGCTGCTATGCCCCAATGATGACCAACCCTGATGACATCAAAGAAGCCTTCCACGAGGAGCTCAACCGCACCATTTCAGCGGTAGACAGAAAGAACAGGCTGGTCATCCTTGGGGATTTCAATGCCCGCGTCGGCGTGGACTTCTCCTCGTGGCCAAAAGTCCTAGGACAGCACGGCACTGGCAAGTGCAACTCCAACGGACTGCTTTTGCTCCCGCTCTGTGCGCAGCATGGACTGACCATCACCAACACCCTCTTCCAACAAGCGGACAAATACAAGAACACATGGATGCACCCCTGCTCCAAGCAGTGGCACATGCTGGACTATGTGATTGTCCGGCAGAGGGACAGAGGTGATGTTTCCATTACACACTGCATGAGAGGAGCAGTCTGTTGGTCGGACCATCGCCTGGTACGCAGCAAGATGAATGTCAGACTTGCACGCAAGCTCCAACCAGCCAGGCAGAAACCCCCTAGGAAGCTGAACATCCACCGCCTCCCTATCACCAAGGACGTGCTGCAGCAGCAAATCCAAGCAGCTCTCCAAGAAATTCCTGCATCGACTGATGTAGAAGAGGTATGGAGCACCTTTAGAGATGCTGCGTACACAGCAGCAGCTGGCACACTCGGCTTTGTACAGAGGAGCCACCAAGCAAAAATGACTCTGGAATCTCCAAGCTCCTGAACACACTGCATGTACGGCATCAGGATCACATTTCTGATAAAGACTGCCAGTACTTGGAAACCAAGCATCTCGTACAGAAGAGGCTGCGTGAGATGAAGAACACCTGGTGGGAGAGAAAGTCCGAAGAGCTTCAGTCCGCTGCTGATGCTCACGACACGAAGACCTTCCATGAAGGTCTCTGAGCTGTGTATGGGCCGAGAGTCACAGGATCATCCCCTGTCCGAGCCTTGGACCAGACCACCCTCCTGACAGACAAGAAAGACATCCTTGCCCGCTGGGCAGAGCAATTCAACACCCTCCTCAACAGGGACTCGTCCGTATCTGACGAGGTAATTGCAGCCCTCCCACAGCTACCAGTCAGTGACTCACTAGCTGCCCCTCCCACCAAGGCCGAGACCCTGAAGGCCCTGAAGCTGACAACGTCAGGAAAAGCACCAGGAGCGGACGGAATCCAGGCTGACATCTACAAGTATGGAGGCGAGGAGCTGACCGCCCTGTTCCAGTCTATCTGGGAGAGAGGGGACGTCCCCCAGGATTTCAAGGGTGCTTCAATCGTTCACATTTACAAACGGAAGGGAGACAAAACATCCTGCGATAACCACCGTGGAATCTCTCTCCTCTGCATCGCTGACAAGATCTTCGCCTGCATCATACTGAACAGACTGGTTGACCATGTCTCCAACACAGTCATCCCTGAAGCACAGTGCGGCTTCCGCTCAGGCAGGGGAACATGTGACATGGTGTTTGCCGTACGTCAGATGCAAGAGAAGCGCCGTGAGCAGAACAAGGAGCTCCACATGGTTTTTGTAGACCTGACTATGGACTTCGACATGGTGAACCGCCGTGGTCTGTGGAAGATCCTCCTAAAGTTTGGCTGCCCAGAGAGCCTAATCCAGCTGATTGCGTCATTCCACGATGGCATGCAGGCGAGAGTACAGGAAAACACTGACATGTCAGATCTGTTCCCGGTGGTAAATGAGTGAAGCAGGGCTGCGTCCTGGCACCCACACTGTTCTCCGTTCTCTTCTCTGCCATGCTGATTTACGCCTTCCAAGACTGTGACCGGGGCATCTACATTCAGTTTCGCACAGATGGCAAACTTTTCAACTTTCGGCGACTCCATGCCAGGTCCAGGGTGTTTTAGGCACTGTTGAGAGAGTTCCTCTTCGCTGATGACTATGCGCTTGCTGAACACACCCATGAGGACATGCAGTGTTATGTACAGGTTCTCAACCTCCTGCAGGCGCTTTGGACACCATTAGCCTCAGCAAGACCGAGTCCTTGCATCAACCAGGTAGCTCGCAGAACGCCAGTACCTCCCCCCCTCGCCCCCCCACACACACCTGCAATCAAGATCGATGACACAGAGATCAAGTCAGTCAAGTTTTGCTACCTGGGCAGTACTCTATGCAGCAATGGAACCCTTGATGCAGAAGTGACGCTACGCATCGCCAAGGCCAGCTGTGCCTTTGGCAGATTCAACAACAGGCTGTGGAACAACAAAGGCATCAGGCTCAGCACCAAAATCAAAACAGCTGTTGGGCTGACCACATTGTTGTACCGCTGTGAAACATGGACGACGTATCGCCGTCACGTTCAACAACTTGAGCAGTTTCACCAGAGATGCCTACGAAAGATCCTCGGCATAAAGTGGCAAGACAGGGTCTCCAACCTCCAGGTCCTAGACAGGAGCGACCTGCCCAGCATCGAAAGCCTGCTGATCCAGTGCCAGCTACGCTGGACAGGACACGTTGTCCACATGACATAGCAGGGTCCCGAAGATGCTCTTGTATGGCCAGCTGAAGGAAGGCCACCGCGAACTTGGAAGACCCTGCAAGCGCTTCAAGGATACATTGAAGACAAACCTCAAAGCCTGTGACATAGACATCGCTTCCTGGGAAACTGATGCCCTTGACCGCTCTCGCTGGAGGATGCTGTGCTCTAGTGGCATAAAGACGTTTGAAAACAAGAGAACGGTGGCCATTAAGGACAAGCGTGAGCGAAGGAAGTAGGGCTCAATTTCTGGAGACGTTTTCCCTTGAAACACCAGTGGGAAGTGCTGCGCATCCAGAATCGGCCTCTTCTCCCATATGAGGACACACACCGACAGATAAGCCTTCCTGCCTTCTCATCCGTCGTTCCGACGGGAGACTCCATCAAGACTGCACTTAAAACTCACCTGTTTTCTTCTTCCTAATAGTCCACTCCACGATCCCTGCTACTCCCACTGCAGCCTGTACCAACTCGGTGTGGGAACCTGAGATGTAAATATTTGCACATAACTTTTTTCCATTTTCCCTCTCTTTTGACAGTTTTGTTTAGCCGTACAGCAGGTCTTGAAATGTGTGTGTGTGTGTGTGTGTGTGTGTGTGTGCGCGCGCTCTTACATTTTTTCCCGTGCGCTTAGAGTTGATTTCATCAAGATTTTGCGCCTTATGAATACCTTAATTATTATTATTATCAGCCTTCCTCACCCTCAAGAACATCTGGTCCTCCAAAGTAATAGCCACAACAACGAAAATACGCATCTTCAATTCCAACGTGAGTCCATCCTTCTCTACAGATCAGAGACGTGGAGAATGACCAAAAGGATGCTACAGAAGATCCAGACTTTTATCAACAGTTATCTGAGGCGCATTTTTAAGATCCATTGGCCAGTCAAAATTAGAAACGAGGACCTGTGACAAAGAGGGGGACAGGAACCAGTGTGAGAAACAGACCCTGAGACCAAAGTGGGGATGGACTGGCCATACTTGCGGAAATCACCATCCAGCACTACACGCCAGGCCCTGACCCGGAACCCCCAGAGGGAGAAGGAAGAGAGGACGGCCCAAGAACAGCTGGAGGCGGGACATTGAAGCAGAACTGAAGAGGCTGGGATCCAGCTGGAGGGATGCAGAAAGGACAGCCCCGAGTCGAGTTCGGTGGAAAAACGTCGTTTATGGTCTGTGCTCCACAGGGAGCGAAGGGCCTAATTGAGGGTGGGGTGGGGCGGGGTGGGAGCATGCTGAAATGTTAATTTTTAACTCTCTCCATACGAACGGCGAAAGAGACGACGTTAACAGCGTTTCACCCCAGTTACCATCATCAAAATATTGCAAGCGGAAGGCTCTTATACTGAAGAGGTGAATGTTGACAAAGAATACCACAATTCTGACGACAGAAGCTAAAGGTTGGGTCATTCAGACACCCACTGGACATCCGAGGGGTCTGAGTAGAGGAGAAGAGGACTGGCCGTACTGAGTTAAACAAGCAGCGATGTATGCAGTCAGTGTACTGATCATCACTAATAAACAGCGATGTATGCAGTCAGTGTACTGATTATCACTCATAAACAGCGATGTATGCAGTCAGTGTACTGATCATCACTCATAAACAGCGATGTATGCAGTCAGTGTACTGATCATCACTCATAAACAGCGATGTATGCAGTCAGTGTACTGATCATCACTCATAAACAGCGATGTATGCAGTCAGTGTACTGATCATCACTCATAAACAGCGATGTATACAGTCAGTGTACTGATCATCACTCATAAACAGCGATGTATGCAGTCAGTGTACTAATCATCACTCATAAACAGCGATGTATACAGTGTACTGATCATCACTCATAAACAGCGATGTATGCAGTCAGTGTACTGATCATCACTCATAAACAGCGATGTATGCAGTCAGTGTACTGATCATCCCTCATAAACAGCGATGTATGCAGTCAGTGTACTGATCATCACTCATAAACAGCGATGTATGCAGTCAGTGTACTGATTATCACTCATAAACAGCGATGTATGCAGTCAGTGTACTGATCATCACTCATAAACAGCGATGTATGCAGTCAGTGTACTGATCATCACTCATAAACAGCGATGTATGCAGTCAGTGTACTGATCATCACTCATAAACAGCGATGTATGCAGTCAGTGTACTGATCATCACTCATAAACAGCGATGTATACAGACAGTGTACTGATCATCACTCATAAACAGCGATGTATACAGTCAGTGTACTGATCATCACTCATAGACAGCGATGTATACAGTGTACTGATCATCACTCATAAACAGTGATGTATGCAGTCAGTGTACTGATCATCACTCATAAACAGCGATGTATGCAGTCAGTGTACTGATCATCACTCATAAACAGCGATGTATACAGTGTACTGATCATCACTCATAAACAGCGATGTATACAGACAGTGTACTGATCATCACTCATAAACAGCGATGTATGCAGTCAGTGTACTGATCATCACTCATAAACAGCGATGTATACAGTGTACTGATCATCACTCATAAACAGCGATGTATGCAGTCAGTGTACTGATCATCACTCATAAACAGCGATGTATACAGTGTACTGATCATCACTCATAAACAGCGATGTATGCAGTCAGTGTACTGATCATCACTCATAATCAGCAGTACATTTTTGTATGTGCGCTTCCTTTTTTCTTTTCTTTCTTTCTTTTTTTGTAAAGCTCGTCTGGTTTGGTCTCTGACCGAACACAGTCGATATGTAATAATGATAATAATGGAGAATTTTACTCGTCAGGCGAAAATTAGTTTGGATTGACATTTTTCGATTTCTCATGATGATGATGATGATGATTTAAAAAAAAAGTATTTCTTCTTTTTGTGTGCGTTGAAATCCCGTTATGACATTTACAAGGATTTTACTCCCTCTTCAAGGAAAGTGTCAATACCAGCTTCTGTCTCGCTCACCCTCTCTCTATATATATATGCATAGATAGATATACCCATGATACATCTAACCTTCAGTTCACGGTTAAAAACCTGGACAGTATGCATGATGCACGCGCGCGCGCGCACACACACACACACACACACACACACACTGATAACACACACACACACACACACACACACTGAACAACACACACACACACACACACACACACTGAACAACACACACTTCCCCCCATCCCCACACACCAACCTGACGGAGTCTCCCATCAACGTGGCAAAACAAGGACTCTGGCGACGAATGTTGAGTTCTTTCACGCGTCGCTGCAGAAAAGAATTTGTGTTGGTCGCCGATCTCCTTGGAACTAAGGGATCAGAGCGTGTGTGTGTGTGTGTCGCCAGAGCATTAGTGTCCTGACACTTAACATGGGGCTGCCTGCTGAACCTTTCTTTCTTGTTTGATTGCACACGCGCGCGCGCACGCACACACGCATACACACACGCGCGCGCGCACACATGCACACACACACATTTCCTCCTTTCCCCGAATTTTTTGTTGATCCCACAATTGCATGCGATGTTGCGAGCGTATGCGCTTTGTGTGTGTGTGTGTGAAAAATATTCTGGGAAAATATATTTGATATTACTTGACTTATATCGAAATGGTATTTATTCTTCAAAATGGATGAGTTGTATCAGACAAATTTCAATAGAAGCAGGGTACGACTGTGTTTGGGATGGTCAATTCTTCTTGGAGAGGGAATCTTTCTGCAAGAATGTCAACATTGCTTTGAGAGATAGTTTTCAAAATCTATGGAGACATGCTCTAGAGGCGAGTAGTAAATATTTGTTTTATCGAAATTTCAAAAGTGGATTTGGTAGAGAAAAATATATGTCAAATGCCTGATAATTATGTTATCAGCTTCTTCAGATTTCGAAGTAGTAATCGTAAGCTGGAAATAGAAACAGGGAGACACAAAGGCATACTACGAGAGTTATGGTTTTGTAAGGTTTGTAACGTCTGTGATTGGAGATGAGTTTCATTTTATAATGGAATGTCCCAATTATGATCAGTTACGAAATAGATATGTTCCTAAAAAATATTTGTCTCCAAAATCGGTTTTTAATTTTTTGTAATATGCTCAAAGGAGGCAAAAAAGTCATTTTAGCTGTAAGAAAGATAATTAGATTTGCAAATGTTGCCTAGTTATACTTTTGGAGTTAAAAGACATTCGTGTTTTCTCAACTTTTATGTGACATTGTTGTGTATTTGGAAATGTTTGTCCTGGGCACGAAAAGATTATTTTGCAGTAATCCTCCATACTCCAATGGGAGTGAAAGGATAATTAAAACATGAAACTTGAAACTAAAGACCTGACTCAGCGAGTTGGGTAATGCTGCTGGTCAGGCATCTGCCAAGCAGGTGTGATTTGTCTGATCACAGTGATGCCTTCTTGAGAAAGTGAAGCTGTGTAGTGTGAGGTGGTGGTTGGTGTGAAGTGAATGGAAGTGTCCGACACTTTGTCCAAGTTATCATGTTTACACTGAATAGGCTGATATCATGTTCTCATGCACACACACACACACACACATTCACCACCTCATGCAAGCACTAACGCACACATTTGTTCAATATCACTTTCAGGGAAAATGTTTAATTACAGAACAAATGAAAAAAAAACTGTGAAATACAGCTCAGTTTTAATCATTGACCATTTTCATGCATGCATAATCAATAGATGGAACAACTTTCAAAGTCACATGTACATGGTTGTCAGTATGTACAAAAGTATAACTTTTTTTTTTTGGCATGAATGCAATGAAAACCACAGTGGAACTGGCAGCCTAAAGTAAGGGGAAATGAGTAAACAGAGAAGCAGCAGAACTATTGTCCCTCTTCAACAGCAACATGTACATGAGAAAAGCAACCTTTAACACTGATTGTCAATCCAGTACAGACACAGAGAATTAGGTCAACACTTTGCCCAAAGAACTGGACTGTTGGCCGTAGGAAGGATGAACACAGGAGGCACAAACTGAGGTCAAGTCACTGGGCATGACGAGTGAAAATGGTGAGGGGGAAACGAGGACAGGGAGAAAACACACATTCTGAGAGGACAAACCCATGGTCTGAGAGGGAAAGACCCGAACTTGAGCAAACGGATGGAATGTTGTAGCAGAGTGCGCAACAAATCTGAAGAGTACAGACATGACAGTGTTACCACACGCAATTTATCTTCTAAGTCTGCAGTCATTGTTAGGTTATTGCTTTCAATGTGGCCGTTGGTGTTATCTGACAGGCTGTTCAAACAGTGTTACCACACGCAATTTATCTTGTAAGTCTGCAGTCATTGTTAGGTTATTGCTTTAAATGTGGCCGTTGGTGTTATCTGACAGGCTGTTCAAACAGTGTTACCACACGCAATTTATCTTCTGAGTCTGCAGTCATTGTTAGGTTATTGCTTTAAATGTGGCCGTTGGTGTTATCTGACAGGCTGTTTAAACAGTGTTACCACACGCAATTTATCTTCTGAGTCTGCAGTCATTGTTAGGTTATTGCTTTAAATGTGGCCGTTGGTGTTATCTGACAGGCTGTTTAACCCTTCAGGTTCTTTGGACTATCGGGAGTTATAACCAGGCCTTTTGGGGACAACAGTACTTTTTGTTTTTTTCCAATTACTTAAGGCCTTCAAATGACATTTCTCAACTGAACATTCAGTGCTCAGTCATCCAGACAAAAGGAAAGTAAGCGAAATCACTAAATGGCACTGCTGACACAAATGCAGATAATACTGTCCCTGGTCTGTATTCACCAGTCCTTCAAAAATTGCTTGTAATGCTCAAAAACAGAAACATAGCATTTATCATAGATTTCAAGTAAAGCAAACACTCAGACTATCGTCCATCAGTTTGTGTCTTGAGATTTCAACGTGGAGTCTCTATCAGTTGTTTTCCTCTTCAGAAAATGACTGGAACTTGCATGGCTGAGACTTGGCTTGTGGAGTCCACTGAACAGTTGGTTTCTCATAAAATTATCTCTTTTCAGCTTAAAAAAACAAAACAAAAAAAAAACAACCACCCTTGTTCAAGTTCCTGTCTTTATGCTTATCACTTGGTATTTCTTCAACATGTTTTCTTTACTTGTACAACACCTCCATGACAAGGCTTACTCATGATCACTCTCTCTTTGCTCCAACGACATGAAGTCTGACTATGCCTCTGTTTGAGGGACATGCAGTGTGCTGATGTACATGTCAAAATGCTCAACAGGTAATGGAAATTGGATGGATGCTGCTCTCACTGCGGTATGAAATACGGTTAAATGTACCGATCTGAATTCATTAGAGACAGTAAAGTGTACTGATTGGAATTTATCAGAGACAGAATTTATCTGTTTTTTTAATGACACATTTTTCTATGTTCTGGAATAAATACAATGGCTACACAGGAAGACTAGACGAGTCTAACAGGTAATTGTATGTAAAAGTACATCTCCCCCTTATTCCTTTTTTTCCCCCCTTAAAGCTCCAGGTTTATCACCGAATACTTGGAACATTGGTTATTAAAAATATATCTGATCCATTTCAGGAAAAAGAAATACTATCACAACAATAATTATAAGGTGAAGATTGACCAGATTAACACAATATTCATAACAAAGAAGAAAGCAAACATAACAAAGAACAGTATTTGGACAGAGATTCACTATACATCTGGGGGGAAAAAAAATCTCTTTAATGATTCCCAACAAGACAAAAACATAGCAACCGGTCACAAAAAAACACCAAAAAAGTGTATTTCTATTAGCAGAAAAGCAGTCAAATTGACATACTTTCCCAAATCAGCAAAAAATATGTTTCAAACTCTGACGAGACAAAACTAACATGTCTAAAAGCAGACAAAAAGGAAATATGATGTTCACATTTATCTTCCCCCCTCTCAATCAAGATGCTTATGAACAGACCTGTAAACAACATATGATAGTTTTGATACATACGGGTTTCCAGGGAAAAGGCAGTGGTAAATGTGTATGTTCTTTTCCTTGACCATGTGTGGACATGCGTGCATGTATGTGGAAGTGTGTATGTGTGCATGCAAACATAGGTGTTGAGTATGCATGTGAGTGACTGCACAAGCATGTGTAAGAAGGCGATGTGTACAAGGTACTATAAAAACCACCTATGCTCGCTGCAATATTGTTTGTTCATTGAACACAAACTCCGTCTACATGTTTACATATGGCATTGCCAACTGAATAAGCTCACACAAAAAGAATATCACCCAAACTGACTTACCGAGCCATTCATTCCAACATATGTAAGACCACAGGTTTAGCAACCATTTACTTTTTCAATCACATTGTCTTCATCCTTTTCTTGAAAGATGCAGCTGCTGCTGATATTGATGTGGGATGTAAATAGTTCATTTCCAACATACAAAACACAAGTGGCAGGCAAGCCCACAACACCCTATCCTCAGCTGTCAAATATTTCTCCCTTTTGGGATGGATCCACACTGTCTGGGGGCTGCACTGTTTCTTGAAACAATGCAGCTGCTGACGAGAAAATGACTATGGATGTAACTAAATCACGATGCAGCTGATGAAAATGAATCAGGATGTAATAATGAAATCAATTCCCAACTTACAGACACAAGAGGCCAGCCAGCTAATCCTAGATGCCCCCAGCCTCAGTTGGCGAAGATCTCCCCCATGGGGATCCACACGGTTTTGGGCTGTGTCGACTGGAACAGCAGCTCCTCCCCGCAGCCCTGACTGGCATCAGTGAAGTCCCTCGCCTTCCCGTCGTTCACCCAGGTGCGCTTCAGGTTCTCTGCGGCCGCGTGCTCCACAAACTTTGACCCCTCCTGGGAGCCGAAGTACCAGACGGCCTGCACGTCATGATGCTCGGCCAGGACACGCGTCAGGTGGTCGCGGTTCCCCGTCAGGATGTTCACCACACCCCCTGGCAGGTCCGAGCTGTCAAACACCTGGGGAAAGGAAAGAGATGCACCGTTATAGATGCCAACCCCTGTCAAGTGTTTGTAGCAACAATCAGGTCAGAGATGCCAACCCCTGTCAAGTGTTTGTAGCAACAATCAGGTCAGATGCCAACCCCTGTCAAGTGTTTGTAGCAACAATCAGGTCAGAGATGCCAACCCCTGTCAAGTGTTTGTAGCAACAATCAGGTCAGAGATGCCAACCCCTGTCAAGTGTTTGTAGCAACAATCAGGTCAGAGATGCCAACCCCTGTCAAGTGTTTGTAGCAACAATCAGGTCAGAGATGCCAACCCCTGTCAAGTGTTTGTAGCAACAATCAGGTCAGAGATGCCAACCCCTGTCAAGTGTTTGTAGCAACATCAGACAGGTCAGAGATGCCAACCCCTGTCAAGTGTTTGTAGCAACAATCAGGTCAGAGATGCCAACCCCTGTCAAGTGTTTGTAGCAACAATCAGGTCAGAGATGCCAAGCCCTGTCAAGTGTTTGTAGCAACAATCAGGTCAGATGCCAAGCCCTGTCAAGTGTTTGTAGCAACAATCAGGTCAGATGCCAACCCCTGTCAAGTGTTTGTAGCAACAATCAGGTCAGATGCCAACCCCTGTCAAGTGTTTGTAGCAACAATCAGGTCAGAGATGCCAACCCCTGTCAAGTGTTTGTAGCAACAATCAGGTCAGAGATGCCAACCCCTGTCAAGTGTTTGTAGCAACAATCAGGTCAGAGATGCCAACCCCTGTCAAGTGTTTGTAGCAACAATCAGGTCAGATGCCAACCCCTGTCAAGTGTTTGTAGCAACAATCAGGTCAGAGATGCCAAGCCCTGTCAAGTGTTTGTAGCAACAATCAGGTCAGATGCCAAGCCCTGAGACAACAATTCAGGTCAGAGATGCCAACCCCTGTCAAGTGTTTGTAGCAACAATCAGGTCAGAGATGCAACCCCTGTCAAGTGTTTGTAGCAAACAATCAGGTCAGAGATGCCAACCCCTGTCAAGTGTTGTAGCAACAATCAGGTCAGAGATGCTAACCCATGTCAAGGTGATGAAGCATTTGTAGGAACAATCAGGAAATTTGGAAGGTTCATTTTGAATTTTGATAGGAACACTGAGACTGAACCACATCAGCAAACGTATGTTTTATCTACAAGGCATACAATTACTTGCGCCTACCTGCAACATGGTTTAACTACTACCATTAAGCTAACTGGTCCACTCAATGCTGTTTCAACTCGAAAATGCACGCAATTGGCTGAGCATCATCACAAGAGACCACGGTTAGTAGTGACTGCCCTGGCCTTGTGACTGATAGGTCTAGAGCGTCTGTGTAATGTTACAACAGGAAAGCATATGATCATGCTATGTAGTTGTAAAATAAACTCGTCTGAACAATTCTGACGTAACAAAAAATGGCCAAATAGTAACAGGTGGCATCTGTGAGGAAATGAAGCGCTGTGCACAGAGGAAGGAGGACCATGTACAGTGCAGTTGTGGAAAGAGAAAGGGGGATAGGAGAGTGATCGCTTTAGTCGACACTTGCCAATGAGATGTACTTGACATCCGACAGCTTTCACAGATCTTCTCAAGGCATTTCCACTTTGAAACCCAACAGGCAGAAAAAAAATAAGTTAATGGATCTGGTCTGAGACTGCCTGTCAATGAACAAACTTCTGAAGACCACCTGGATGCTGGACTCAACGAATACGTGTGGACTGGTGGCCTAGTGGAACGAATCTGCTTGGGAAGTGAGAGGATCTGAACGCATGGGTTTGAATCCCATGCCTGCCAATGTTTTCTCCCCCTCCACCAGACCATGAATGATGGTCATTCATGGTCTGAACGCTAGTCATTCAGATGGGATGATTAACCGAGATCCCATGTGCTCGCATGCACACCTAAAAGAACCCACAGCAACAAAAGTACTGTCCCTGGTGTAAATTCTACACAAACATTCACTTTGATTGGAAAAGAAATATGTGGTCAGAAAAAAAAAAGAAAAAAAAGGGTGAGGCCACAATGTAACGAAGCACTCCTCCCGAAAGAGCAGCCTGAACCTCAAACACAGAAGTCTGTTGTGAGCAATACAATTCAGTACCAAGGATAAAACTGCTCAACCATAAACTGCTCTTCATTCATTGTCCACTGCTGCATACACTTCAGACATGCCAACCCTTGTAAAGTGTTTGTAGGAACAATCAGGAAATTTGGTAAACATTTTGAATCTGGGAGGTTTGAATTTGGTAGGAACACTCAGACTCTGAGCTACATCAGCAATCCACTGAGCAAAGGCTGTCTGACTGAGACACAACTTGATTCAGCCACGTTCTCTCTTGTTCAGGCAAACGATTAAGCTGATTGGTCCACTCAATTTTGTTTCAATGTAAACACACACGCAATTAGCTGAGCATCATCATGTGAGGCCAAAGTTAGTAGTGACAGGCCTGACCTTTTGATCGACTGGTCTAGAGCGTCTGAGTAATGTTACGACAGGAAAGCCTGTGACCATGCTATGTTGTCGAAAATGAACTTGTCCAAACAATTTTGACATTGGCATAACGTCGGAACAAACTGCGATCAAGCATAACAAAATACAGCGAAGTTGTAACAGTTGGCATCTCTGTATATACAGCTGGAGCCTTTTTGCTTAATGGAAGGAACTTTCCAGTCAGACTTACACTGCAACTTATATATAGATAGATAGATAGATATATAGATAGATAGATAGATAGATAGATATAGATAGTACATCCATTAGCGGTAATACAGGACTTTTTTTTTTTTTAAACAAACAACTACTTCCATCTATGTTCCAGTACTATTTGTCCAGAAGTTTTTTTCTTCTTCTCAAACAGCAGATGGACGTGTATCCCAGTCTCTGTGACAGAGATGCTATTTTTTTTTTTTTTTTTAAAAAAAGGAAAATCAACAGCAGTGCATACGATAACTGCATGGCTAAGACTAAAACAATACTCTTCCTGCCTCTCTAGCTTTATTTTACAGGCATTTCAAACACAGAGGAAAAAAAGATGAAGCTTCATAATTCTTTCTCACTTATTTCAAACAGAATCACTCAACCACCATCGTTCCCATTCACCACCACCCCTGACCCCAACACACTCTCCCCAAAACTACAACAACAAAAAAAACAAACACATGCACACAGAAATGCCATCAGCACACACTTCTTCTCCAACACCCCACCCCCTTTCAAAAAAAAAAAAAAAAAAGCACACTGACACACATAATTTGTTTTTCACACTAAGCCTGGTTTGAACAGGGAACACACACACGTCATCAACAAACAAGCAAGCAATCCAAGCCACTCAAATCACTTGCCCCAACAATTACAGAACACTGAGAAAAACAAAACATACCAAAAAAAAAAAAAGCAAAAACCTCACATGATAGAGCTGAGCAGCAGCCAGGGGGTACTTTTCACTGGGGATCATCACCACGGCGTTGCCCCGGGCAATGGCCGCAGCAAACAGGGAGACAAACGCCAACAGAGGCTGGGAGTCAGGGCAGGCCACTCCGATCACACCCACCGCCTCATTCGACTCGTACACTCTCCCATACATTGGAACCTCCTGGGTAAAAAAAATAAAATAAAAAAGACGACAAGGTTATTCCATAATGAAAAACAAAGGAAAAACCAGTGCTCTAGAAACAAACTTGAAATAAAATAATCAAAGTGACCGTAACTCTTGTCAATGTGGTTTGTATGCATGCTTTCATATCTGTGAAACTGCATGTTTGGTGCATATCTGTTATGCATATGTGTGTGTATGTGTGAATGTGTGTCTGCATTTTTTACATTTATTTGCTCATTTATCATCATTGTTATCTTTTTTATTTATTCATTTTATTTATTTATTTATCTATTCTATTATTATTATTATTTATTTATTATTTATTTTATTTTATTTATTTATTTTTGTACGCTTATAGTTGACTTCATCAAGTTTTTGCGCCTTATACAAATTATTATTATTAGTAGTAGCTCTTTTTTTTTATGTATTTATCTTTTTTTTTCTCAAGGCCTGACTAAGCGCGTTGGGTTATGCTGCTGGTCAGGCATCTGCTTGGCAGATGTGGTGTAGCATATATGAATTTGTCCGAACTCAGTGACGCCACCTTGAGAAACTGAAACCGTATGCATGCATCTGAGTCCCACAAAGGGACCAGGATTTTCACCTTGCCCCTTCACTACACCTTGAGGCATGGTCTGGGTGGTGCTTGTCTACTTGGATGAGGTGATAAACCAAGGTCTCGTATGCAGCATGCATTTAGCAATACGCAAAAGAACCCAGGGCAACAAAAGGGTTGTCACTGGCAAAATTCTGTCAGAAAAATCCCGTCAGAGAGTAAAACAATTACACTTGCAAGAAAGAAAGAAAGAAAAAAAAGACAAAACATGCTGCACTGTGGTGACACACTCTCTGCAGGCGAGAGCAGCCTGAAATTCACACAGAAAAATCATCCTTGACAAAATGTAATACACAAAACAAAAAACAAAAAAATGTATTATTACCACTCTTGACTGAAAGGGTACAACCGACAGGCAAATCGGCTGTCATGTCGACTTATCAATGCCTCACCACAACTGAGGATGAATATCATTTCTTATATGATTGCAAACTATACAAAGGAACTACAGAAGAATTTGGTCACAAAATTCAACAAAAAAACTTCCAAATTTTATCAAATCCAGTCAGCTGATACTGAAAGAATCTTTGGTAAATTTGTCTATAACTGCTGCCAAAAACTTCGTATCCTGGATAACTTATTAAATTTCTTGCGCTGTACTTTACAATATTGTATTTTACTGTCACACAAAACAAAAGTCCCCACACCTACGCTGAGCCTCACAAACAAAAACATCCCCACACCTTCACAGAGCCTCACACAAACAAAAACATCCCCACACCTTCACAGAGCCTCACACAAACAAAAACATCCCCACAACAGCACACAGCCTCACACAAACAAAAACATCCCCACACCTGTACAGAGCCTCACACAAACAAAAACATCCCCACACCTGGACAGAGCCTCACACAAACAAAAACATCCCCGCACATGTACAGAGCCTCACACAAACAAAAACAAACCCACACCTCTCACACAAACAAAAACATCTCCACACCTGCACAGAGCCTCACACAAACAAAAACATCCCCACACCCGCACAGAGCCTCACATGAAAACAAAAACGCCCCCACAACATCTGCAAAGAGCCTCATGCACACACACAAAAACCCTCTGTCAACACCGGAATAGTCTCTCACAAAACAAAACAAACAAACAAAAAAACCCCATCCCCACACCTGCACAGAGCCTCATACAAAACAAAAAACCCGTCCCCACACAAAATAAACATCCGCCATACCCACACAGAACCTCACACAAAACAAAACAAAAAAAAACATCCACCATACCCACACACAGCCTCACACAAAACAAAAGCGTCCACCACACCTGCACAGAGCCCCCGTACTTGTCGCAGTAGGCGGCCCAGAAGAACAGCCTCTCCAGGGCCCGGGAGACCTCAGCCCGGCATCCCTCGTCGGGCTGCCCCGTCATGGACGACAGACACTGCATCAGCTGCTCCCTCTGGGTCTCCAGGTTCTCTGCTATGTAGTACAGCACCTGGGCCCGGTTGTGGCCCGCTCGCTTGCTCCACCTGACCATTATTGTCATCATTATTAGTATTATTACTATCATGAGCATTTATGTCTTATCTTGAAAGTAAGCCCTAGGTGTTTACAAATAGAAAACAAAACACATGTTTATTATTATTATCATCAATTTATTATCATGAGCATTTATGTCTTATCTTGAAAGTAAGCCCTAGGTGTTTACAAATAGAAAACAAAACACATGTTTATTATTATCATCATCAATTTATTATCATGAGCATTTATGTCTTATCTTGAAAGTAAGCCCTAGGTGTTTACAAATAGAAAACAAAACACATGTTTATTATTATTATCATCAATTTATTATCATGAGCATTTATGTCTTATCTTGAAAGTAAGCCCTAGGTGTTTACAAATAGAAAACAAAACACATGTTTATTATTATCATCATCAATTTATTATCATGAGCATTTATGTCTTATCTTGAAAGTAAGCCCTAGGTGTTTACAAATAGAAAACAAAACACATGTTTATTATTATTATCATCAATTTATTATCATGAGCATTTATGTCTTATCTTGAAAGTAAGCCCTAGGTGTTTACAAATAGAAAACAAAACACATGTTTATTATTATCATCATCACTTTATTATCATGAGCATTTATGCCTCATCTTGAAAATAAAGCCTAGGCATTTATAAATAGAAAAAAAACAACAACAAAACACACATTTATTATTATCATGAGCATCTATGCCTAATCTTAATAATAGGCCCTAGCTGTTTACAAATAGTAAAAAAAACACAACCCCCCCCCCCCTTATTTATTAGTATCATTATGAGCATTTACGCCTGATCTTGAAAATAAGCCCCAGGCATTTACAAATAATAAAACAAACAAACAAATACACACACATTTATTATAATTATTATTATGAGCATTTACGCCTGATCTTGAAAATAAGCCCTATGCGTTTACAAATAGAAAAAACAAAAAAACAAATACACACACACATTTATTATCATTATTATTATGAGCATTTACACCTATCTTGAAAATAAGCCCTAGGCGTTTACAAAAAAACAAAAACAAAAAACACAGAAACACACACACACACACACACATTTATTATAATTATTATGAGCATCTAGGACAAATCTTGAAAATAAGCCCTAGGCATTTATAAATAAAATTTTTAAAAAAACAAACCAACACACACACACACATGAATATCAAAAAGGAAAAAATTGAACATATGATACAAAAACATCAGCAAATTATTCATCCTCCCCCCACACACCCAAACAAGACACATAAACATGCACTACCATGCGCGCACACGTACAGGTCCGTTATTCCACAGGTGTGTTATACCACAGGTGTGCTACACCACAGGTCTGTTAACCACAGGTCTGTTATGTAAAAGATCTGTTATACCACAGGTCTGTTAACCACAGGTCTCTTAGGTCCATTACACCACAGGTCTGTTATGTCACAGGTCTGTTAGGTCTGTTATACCACAGGTCTGTTAGGTCTGTTATACCACAGGTCTGTTAGGTCCGTTATACCACAGGTCTGTTAGGTCTGTTATGTCACAGGTCTGTTAGGTCCGTTATGTCACAGGTCTGTTATACCAAAAGTCTGTTTTGCCACAGTTCCGTTATGTCACAGGTCTGTTATGTCAAAGGTCTGTTATGTCACAGGTCTGTTATACCACCAGTCTGTTATGTCACAGGTCTGTTATACCACCAGTCTGTTAGGTCACAGGTCTGTTATACCACCGGACTGTTAATGTCACAGGTCTGTTATACCACTGGTCCGTTATGTCACAGGTCTGTTATACCACTGGTCCGTTATGTCAGTCTGTTAGGTCTGTTGTACCACCGGTCCATTATATCACGGGTCTGTTAGGTCCGTTATACCCCAGGTCCGTTACGACCCAGGTCAGTTATACTACAGGTGTGTCATGCCAGAGGTCAGTCATACTACGGGAACAGCTTGCTGTCTGCATGATAGTAAAAACTCACATCAGTACTGTGAGAACAAAACATTGAGGGGAGATACTGTGTGGAGAAAAAAGGCAAAAAAACAACAAAAAAAGAAAAACACACAAAAACACAACACCCCCCGATGAAAACGACTTAAAAAAAACAACAACAAACCTACCCTACCCAAACAAAAAAAAACCACAAAAAAACAACCCCACCTGCATAGAACCTCATGTACATAACCAGCAGCCACTGAACTACATACTATTTTACACACAAAAGGTTTAAACAGTCTGATTCAGCTCTTATTTCAATAAGCAGGATCAAGCCCCCACCCCCCCAAAAAAAAACTCCCACGCTTAAGTGCCACACTGTCCTCACCCTGCCACAGCTTTCTGCGCAGCCTCCACAGCGTTGCGCACGTCCTTGCGGCTGGCCTCCGACACCTGACCCACCACCTTCCCCTCCGTCGTGATGACCGGCCGGGAGTACTGGCCGTCCGGCCGCTTCTGTACACCCCCGTAGTACAGCTTGTAGGTCCTGTCCACTCTGTGCACACACACACTCTTTTTTTTCCCCCACCTCTATGTGTGTGTGTGTGTGTGTGAATTATTTACATCCCCCCCCCACCTCCCCAATTTTTATCCATAAATGTCATATACAAATGTTTCTATGGGGAATGTTTTAGTAAGAACTGTTTAATCACGTAATGGTGTTTGTTTTTTTGCTTTATTTGTTGATCTGTGTGCATGCTTGTATGTGTGTGTATGGGTGTTTAAATTGTCTACATTTTACTGTTGTTATTGTTATCTTTATTTCTTATTTCTAACATTTTTTTTTTTTTTTTTTATCTGATAGATTACTTGATTCATTGTATGGCATGATCTCTTTTAATTGTCCTCTTTTACTTATGTTTCAAATGGTATGTGTATATTTGTGGGGGTGTTTGAGTGAATACTTTTAATGCAGTTGTAAAGTACACAGATCAATGTCTTAATTTCTAAGAAAAAAATGTACACCCCTGTTGTACAGCTTGTATGTCCTGTTGACTGTGTGCACACACACACATGGTCCCTTGCATGCAAACAGCACGACCCTTTTAAAAAAGAAGGATTTTTGATGTTTTTGTTTCTATGAAATGGTCCTTCCATTCTCTGTCATTTTACAACCACTCCCACTGTTAATGATGATGACCACGACAGCACAGCAGCAGAATGATAGTCTTTTCAACAAGAGCCAGCCAGTGAGGAAGCTCAAGATAAGGCCCTGTGATCAACCGGCACAAACTCTCATAAAAACATACACATTCATGCAAGCACACTCATAAACACACACACATGCCTGCAGTCACACACACACACACACACACCCCATTCCAATCAGACCCCCATTCCCCCACCCCCCCTGCCACCACTTACTGGGGAGAGTCACCGGCACCGCCCACAGACTGGTCCGACGGCCTGGGAGCCACCGTGGATCCAAACGACCCCAGGTTGACCTTGCCCGCTCCTGAAGTGCGCTCTGTCCAAGATGGCTGCATGTACTCCAGTAAACCCTACACGCGTTAAAGAAACACACATTAACGATCATAAACCCTGCACATGAAAAGAGAGATACATTAACAAAAACAACTCCTATGCACATAAAGAGACAGACATCAACGATAATAACCCCTGCACACGTAAAGAAACAGACATTAATGATTATAAAACCTGCACACACAAAGAAACACATTAATGATGACATTGCAGACTAATCCACATACAGACAGTGAACTCAATGGGTGCACATACTCAGAAAAAAACACACACACGCACACACACATACACACACATATATACATATATACAAAGACATTAAAAATTACAACCACTACACATGTGAACAGACACTTGTGAACAAAATAACCCTTACACACATAAAAAAAATACAGATTAACAATAACAATGCCTACACATGAAAAGAAAGAGACATTAACAATAATAACCCCTGCACATGTAAAGAAACAAACATTAATAATAACAACTCCTACACATGTAAAGAAACACACATTAACAATAATAACCCTTACACATGTAAAGAAACACACATTAACAATAATAACCCCTACACATGTAAAGAAACACATTAACAATAATAACGCTAACACATGTAAAGAAACATTAACAATAATAACCCTTACACAAGTAAAGAAATAGACATTAATGATAATAACCCCCCGACATTAACATTCACAATAATGTCGCAGATTGGCTCAAAAACTTCTAGACAGGGATCCCACAGATTTACAATAAAACTTACATATACACAAATATACACACATTCATGTATGACACACTGTACACAAACAAATGTGTGCTTACACAAACACACACGCACACACACACACACACAGCCAGAAAAAGTTCAAGAAACTGATTAGTTAAGAACAACAATGTAAGAACACCCAGCTACCATCCAGCTATCAAGCAGACACATCCACCCCCTCTCTCTTACTCTCACTCACACCCACCCATCCAACAAATCTCTCCACCCACACACTACACACTCATTATCATACACACCCTGCCACTCCCAACACATCCACCCCCACTCTTATTCTCTAAATCACACCCACCCACCCACCATTCCCTCCACCAACACACTACACACATCATACACACCCACCAATCCCTCCACCAACACACTACACACATCATACACACCCACCAATCCCTCCACCAACACACTACTCACGCCCACCAATCCGTCCACCAACACACTACACACATCATACACACCCACCAATCCGTCCACCAACACACTACACACATCATACACACCCACCAATGCCTCCACCAACACACTACTCACGCCCACCAATCCGTCCACCAACGCACTACACACATACACACCTACCAATCCCTCCACCAACGCACTACACACATCATACACACCCACCAATCCCTCCACTAACGCACTACACACATCATACACACCCTGCGGCTCCCAACACGCCCACTCCCGCTCTGCTTGGCACCGCCGGACCCCGCGGCCGCGTCGACCATGTTGTGGGAGTTGACCCACACCGTGCCTGCCTGCAGCCCCCCACACACCTCCAGAGCCAGACTGACATTCTCCGTCCACACGCTGGCTGCCATGGCAAAGGCTGAGTTGTTGGCCATGGCCATGGCCTCCTTGGCCGTGCGGAATGGGAGCAGGTTCACCACCGGGCCGGGGATCTGTGGGGTGGGCGTGAGGGTGTGTGTTATAACAACACTAATGATAACAATGTGAACGCTTTTGGTGCCCAGAGACCCTAACCCCTGTTAGGTGTTTGTAGGAGCAACACTGGTGAATAATATATAACAACACTAATGATAACAATATGAATGCTTATGGTGCCCAGAGATCCCAACCCCTGTCAGGTGTTTGTAGGATCAACACTGGTGAATAATATATAACAACACTAATGATAACAATGTGAACGCTCCACCCATAACCCACCAGACATCGTGGCCAGTATATCAACCTAGGACCATCAGATTGAACGTTCAACATTTTAACCATTAACTTCTCTGAAGACCTTGTACTGTCCAGCTCTCCCTAGAGTTTCTTATCACATGAAAAACATTTGGAAAAACTGGGTTTGTGTTTTTCACAGCACGCAGATGTGAATTCAAGTATATCCACTTCTAATGAACTAATTCAAATTCACACTTTCTATAGCTCTGCAAATCTCCCTCTCCATTCTGTTTGCTTTAATCTGCCTTGTTGTGATTCCCCCACAAAAAAGAAAAGAAAAAAGAGAGATGATTTAATGACCATGATGAGCACTACGTTTGGATGCTATAAATAAAAAATTCCATCATAAGCACTTACTGACATATCTTTTATCTTTTACACATCCCTATTTCTGCTTAGTTGAAAAAGCTTTGTCAAAGCACGGATTTCTCTAAGTACTCTTTTTAACTGACAGGGATGGTAAATTCTGAAGAAGAAAAGAAACAGGCAAGCTGAGAACAAACCTACATCTTCATAGACGACCCGAGAGGCTGTCTGGACCCCAACCAGTAAGGTAGGGGGATAGAAACAGCCTCCACTGCAGCCGGCTGTGCTGGCCTGATACACCTGCAACACATAGAGCAACACGCATCGTGTCAACCTGGCACATCAGGTGCAAGTGCTGGCCTGATACACCTGCAACACATAGAGCAACACGCATCGTGTCAACCTGGCACATCAGGTAAAAGTGCTGGCCTGATACACCTGCAACACATAGAGCAACACGCATCGTGTCAACCTGGCACATCAGGTGAAAGTGCTGGCCTGATACACCTGCAACACATAGAGCAATACGCATCGTGTCAACCTGGCACAAAGTGAGTCTATGTTTTAACCCGGTGTTCGGTTGTCTGTGTGTGTGTGTGTGTGTGTGTGTCTGTGTGTCCGTGGTAAACTTTAACATTGACATTTTCTCTGCAAATACTTTGTCAGTTGACACCAAATTTGGCATAAATATAGGAAAAATTCAGTTCTTTCCAGTCATCTTGTTTAAAACAATATTGCACCTCTGGGATGGGCACAAAAAAAAATAAAAAAAGAAGCCTAATTATATGCAAACTGCATTTACTGTTATATTTATATTTTTGCACTCTGACCTCTTATTCTGACACAACAACAAGAGGAGTCATTATTATCATTTTTTGTTCAAACAGGAACTTCTTTTGCTAAGCATGGAATTTTTATTTATTTTGCAAACGTTTTGGTGCAGATAGTAAAAAAGGGAAATTACTCTGTAATTAATGCTAGGGGACTTAATTTATCACAAGTGAGTCTTGAAGGCCTTGCCTCTCTTGTTAATTTTTGGAGCCGCACCTAATTTGCGTAATGACGTTATGAACTAAGAATATCCTAACTGACCTTTCCACTCAGTCTCTCAACTGCAACCAATAAATGCTGTGCTCCTGAGCTGGAGAGTTATTTTCGCAGTGACTGGTTCATGTGAACAGTGTGTGTGAACTATGGCATCTGACCCAGCTTCATCTCAGTCACAAGGCAGACAACAGAATTAGACAAAGGGGCCCTATCGTGGCTATATAATATTTAGAATTTAATCTGTCTCAAACTCTGTGTGCTTTCCTAGATTTGTTTTCAAGTCATCAGTGTGCGCAAATTTCAAACAAAAAATATAGGCACTTTCATTATCTCACTGTATAATACCATAAGAAGGGAGGAAGTTTAAAATTTTGTCCCCAACTACCTCATTATGTTACTGATCAGTTGGGAAGTTTTCAGTTCATAAATTCTGACATTTATTTTTGGGGCAATTTTATTTCTTACCCATACAAATGGGTCGTCTCTGGGGAAAGTCAAAGGAGCAAACTGGCATTACTAAGTGGGTTAAATAAAGACAAAAATATTAACACCCACAGTGAGTTCAATAAAGACAAAAATATCCAACACCCAAAGCTTCAAAACTGAACACCACAGACTCTACCTTAAATCTAGATCAGTCTTTGTGACCTCATTTTACACACAAGGGCCAACCGTAAGTGGAAAATGTCAGCTGACAAACAGCAGCAAGAACACCGACCAGCTGTTGAGTTCCTTGTTCCCCAATGACAGTCACCCACCCTGCCAAGCCAGCTGCTCTGAGACTGCTTGATTTGAACCATATGGTGACCTAATTATCTGAGGACCCTTGAAGTGATGAAATATTTTCTTTTCCTATAGTTCATGGTCCAGCCAACTGACACAGAGCCAGTACAGAGCTGTCCATGAACACACGCCAGAAGCAATGAATATGATATAACACTGTCTGCCAACCCTTCCCTAAGCAACGAATATAACACTGCCCACCCTTCCCTAAGCAATGAATATGATATAACACTGTCTGCCCACCCTTCACTAAGCAATGAATATGATATAACACTGTCTACCAACCATTCCCCTACCTCGTATCATCAAAACCAATAAACGTCAGATGCTTTTGTTCCAAATCTAAGTACATCAAACATTTCTGAGAAAATGCGAATCAAAATCTAACACATGAACAACAGTAAAGAAACATTTGCTTATGAGTTTCAGATTCAGTTTCTCAAGGAGGCGTCACTTCGTGTGGACTAATCCATATATGCTCCACCACATCTGCTAGGCAGATGCCAACGAGCAGCTTAACCCAACGCGCTTAGTCAGGCCTTGAGTGCAGGCATATTTGTGTACCTGTCCCAGTGGATTTCTTATACAGAATTTTGCCAAAGGACAACACTCTCGTTGTGACCTGTCAGTGGAAAGGTGAATGAGCAGTCAGCTACAGCACTGATCAATCAGACTTCCCTCTTCCCCGTTTCACTAAGCAAGGAGTATTCAACAAATAATACAAACTGAGGAAACCTTATCTCGAAATTCTCTTGGGACTGTTTATTTCTTCTTTTTTTTTCTGTCAATAACAAAACAATTAATCCTCTTTTCTGTAAAACATACTACTTATGTAATGAATCCTGTCCGCTAACTTGTCATTGCTACACCAGTGGTTGTTTTCACTGACTGTCTCTTTGTCAAAGAGGGAAGGTAGAAATTTGGAGGGGACAAATAGAGGAGTTGGTTTTTTTTTTATTGACTTGTCAGCAGGATAACTGAATATCACCTGGGAAATTCTGGCCCCGACCACAAAGAGAAGGCTGTTTACCTGTGCACCATCTTATTTCTTTTGAACCTTGTTATTTCTTTAGCACCTTCTTACCTGTGTGCATGTTCTTACCTGTGCACCTTCTTATTTCTTTTGCACCTTCTTACCTTTGCACCTTACCTGTGCATGTTCTTACAAATGCATGTTTTTACCTGTGCACCTTATTATTTCTTTTGCACCTTCGTACCTGTGCACCTTTTCATTTCTTTTGCACCTTCTTACCTGTGCATATTCTTCCCTGTGTGCATGTGACCTTACCTGTGCACCTTCTTGCCTGGCCTCGTCCACTGCGTGCCCGACGGTCTCAGCCAGGCCCTCTGTCGCCATGGCGCCCACGTCGTTGTTCTTCTCCAGGCTGCTGCCCACACGCACCTTTTCCAGACGCTGACGCAGTTTGTGGGTCAGCTTCTCCACCACCGGCTCCTGCACCAGCAGGCGTGACGCTGACGTGTTCAGCTGAAATGAAGAGCAGTTTTTATCGTCACTGTTGCTTGTAGTTGTAGTCCAGCTGACTGCTCAGTGCTGTATCAGGGCTGCTGCCTAACTGTATAAAATTTAATGTTCAACTGTGTTAAACACGAAACTGTTGAGGGGTGAGCACTGTTCACGAAAGAGAGCAGAAGTGTTTGCCAAAGCTCTGCTAAAAATTAGCAATTTTAGCTAACCATCTCCAGTCAAACTTCACCTATGTTTACCAATTAACAGTGTGTTCAACTGCAATGGAATAATGATATAATTATGATCCAGCCGCAACTTTTTTTCAGAATAAAATATCAGTTGTTGCTGTACGTCTCAGCGGAACTGCCCAACAATATAAAGGTTCAACTACGTTAAACACAAAACTGTCACATACATTAAAAAGAAAAGCCATTAAGTTAAAGCTACAAAACACAGTTCATGATACATCATGTTAAACCTTTTAGCTCCTTAGGGCAAATAAGACGAGGCTGTGCTGACCAGGTCAGTCCTTCCCTCTTAATTTATCCGTCTCCAGATTACAAAAAATCCTAAAAAAAAAAAAAAAAAAAGGAAAAAGTTATACTTCAAAGCCAAACAAAAAATACATAAAAAGGCCATACTGGCAAGTAATATTGCAGAATGGACAGCTAGTGCCCATCCAAGTGTTAACAATCTCACTACCTAATCGCCAGAGCAAAACAGCACAGCTGTGGAAAAGAGAAACGACACTGGCTAAAAAAACAAACCCCCCCCAAAAAAAAAAACGAAAGGGGAATGGAGTGGGAAAGTGGAAAAAGCAAACAACAGTGAAGGAAGAAAAAAGGCAGAAATAAGAAAAGTTAAAATTTCTAGCACAGAATTTCCAGAAGGCAGGGATACTATTTATACTGAAAGATTCCTGGCATCCCCACAGGGGGGAACACAGCGTAGTCCAGACTGCATATATATCACGGAATGACATTAACTTACAGTCGGGCAAACAGCAAAGTGAGAGCTGTATGATCAATGGTTTCTCATCTGCAATGGGAATTCATTAACACTAAGTACAGCATAGTCTTTTGTGGACTGTGACTCTCAGACTGTAAGGCAAGATTGCACTGGCTCTTCATGCTGCAGCCTTGGGGGCTAGCTGGTCTTTAGGGACCATCCCAGTGCTGACTGTCCTAAAGCCCTCTTGGCAAAGAGTGTGGGGATGTAACTTGGGCAGGCCACTCTCCACAATTATCAAATCCTAGCCAAGATAGTCAGGACTGCAGCTGCGTCCTAGTCAGACACAACTTTATATAATATGGACTGAAGGTCCCAGAGATTTTTATGGCCAAAGGGGCAGTGGTTTCATATCCACTTGTCTAGGGCTCAACATGTGAAGACAGAGCCAATCCCCTCCTTCTGCAGCTTTTTAACAATCCCTGCCTGAAGTCAGGTACCCATTCACACCTGGCTGAAGTCAGGTACCCATTCACACCTTCCTGAAGTCAGGTACCCATTCACACCTGCCTGAAGTCAGGTACCCATTCACACCTGGCTGAAGTCAGGTACCCATTCACACCTGCCTGAAGCCAGGTACCCATTCACACCTGGCTGAAGTCAGGTACCCATTCACGCCTGCCTGAAGCCAGGTACCCATTCACACCTGCCTGAAGTCAGGTACCCATTCACACCTGGCTGAAGTCAGGTACCCATTCACGCCTGCCTTAAGTCAGGTACCCATTCACGCCTGCCTTAAGTCAGGTACCCATTCACATGCCTGAAGTCAGGTACCCATTCACGCCTGCCTTAAGTCAGTTACCCATTCACACGCCTGAAGTCAGGTACCCATTCACACCTGCCTGAAGTCAGGTACCCATTCACATGCCTGAAGTCAGGTACCCATTCACACCTGGCTGAAGTCAGGTACCCATTCACACCTGCCTAAAGTCAGGTACCCATTCACTCCTGGCTGAAGTCAGGCACCCATTCACACCTGGCTGAAGTCAGGCACCCATTCACACCTGGCTGAAGTCGGGTACCCATTCACACCTGGCTGGAGCCAGGTACCCATTCACACCTGGCTGAAGTCAGGTACCCATTCACATGCCTGAAGCCAGGTACCCATTCACACCTGGCTGAAGTCAGGCACCCATTCACACCTGGCTGAAGTTGGTTACCCATTCACACCTGGCTGGAGCCAGGTACCCATTCACACCTGCCTGAAGTCAGGTACCCATTCACACCTGGCTGGAGCCAGGTAAATCAGAAAAGTACCTTTCCTATGCCCTCAAACCCTGATCACTGAAGAATACAGGATCAGAAACCCAATGCCTAACTGATTCCGCAATGAGAATACAATATACACCACCACAAATACATAGGTAATTTTCTTGTAAAGACAAGACTGAATGGAAAAGAAAGTGATAAATGACTAGAAGACAGTTGAACAAATAAATAATACTGGTAACACACACACATATAAACTTTCCAGGAAGCCCCATTCAACTTTGTAAAAGTTGACTGCTCAAGTCCATGAGAAGGTTGGTAAGAAATTAATTATCACATAGCAAATGAACCACCACTCAAGGTCTAGTGAATGGGGGGAGAAGTTTGTCACTATGTGTAGGTATCACACAGCACATGAACCACCACTCAAGGTCTAGTGAATGGGGGGAGAGTTCAAGTCATTATGTGTAGGTATCACGTAGCACATGAACCACCACTCAAGGTCTAGTGAATGGGGGGAGAGTTCAAGTCATTATGTGTAGGTATCACGTAGCACATGAACCACCACTCAAGGTCTAGTGAATGGGGAGAGAAGTTCGTCACTATGTGTAGGTATCACACAGCACATGAACCACCACTCAAGGTCTAGTGAATGGGGAGAAATTCAAGTCATTATGTGTAGGTATCACACAGCACATGAACCACCACTCAAGGTCTAGTGAATGGGGGGAGAGTTCAAGTCATTATGTGTAGGTATCACACAGCACATGAACCACCACTCAAGGTCTAGTGAATGGGGGGAGAAGTTCAAGTCACTATGTGTAGGTATCACATAGCACAAGAACCACCACTCAAGGTCTAGTGAATGGGGAGAAATTCAAGTCATTATGTGTAGGTATCACATAGCACATGAACCACCACTCAAGGTCTAGTGAATGGGGGAACAAGTTCAAGTCACTATGTGTAGGTATCAAATAGCACATGAACCACCACTCAAGGTCTAGTGAATGGGGGGAGAAATTCAAGTCATTATGTGTAGGTATCACATAGCACATGAACCACCACTCAAGGTCTAGTGAATGGGGGAAGAAGTTCAAGTCACTATGTGTAGGTATCACATAGCACATGAACCACCACTCAAGATCTAGTGAAAGGAGGGGGGGAGAGTTCAAGTCACTATGTGTAGGTATCACACAGCACATGAACCACCACTCAAGGTCTAGTGAATGGGGGGAGAAGTTCAAGTTCCAGTCAAAGTATGGGAAACGAACCTGACTCTTTCATAAACCACACACACACAAAAACACAGGGACACACCACCTCAAGGTCAAAGCTCCACACAAGCCGACACATTCATAAAACCACGCACAAAAAAACTGAGGCAAACTGCCACTCCGCTACTGCTGCACAGATGCATGACTCACTCATAAAACCACACACACAAAAAACACACAGGCACATTATCACAAAGGCCAATGCTCAACACACACACACACACACACAAACACCGGCTTACCTGCCCTTGGTAGCCCCAGCCAGCCTCCACCACCCCCTCCACCACACTGTCCAGGTCTGCATTGTCAAACACCAGCATGGCACTGCGACCGCTCAGCTCCAGGGACAGGCTCTTCCCGCTGCCGGCCAACAGCTGTCGCAGCATCTGCCCTTCCTGAGGGATTGACACATTCAGTTTCAGTTTCTCAAGGAGGCGTCTCTGTGTTTGGACAAATCCATATACGCTACACCACATCTGCTAGGTAGATGCCTGACAGCAGCATAACCCAACGTGCTTCTCTGGCCTTGAGTGCATGCTTGTATATTTGTGTACCTATCAGAGTGGATTTCTTTTTACATAATTTTGCCAGAAGACAACACTCTCGTTGCCATGGGTTCTTTTTCAGTGCGCCAAGTGCGTGCTGCACATGGGACCTCGATTCATCGTCTCACCCGAAAGACTAGACCCTCAGTTTGATTTTCCAGTCATACTTGGGAGAAAGGGTGAGAGCGGGATTCGATCCCACACTGTCACAGACTCTCTGTACTGGCAGCAGAGCGACTTAACCGTTCTGCCACCTCCACCTTATACACTCTGTATTGTATTGCACCACTCTTTTTTGTCACAACCCTTTTGTTGCTGTGGGCTCTTTTACATGCGCTGAGTGCATGTTGCACACAGGACCTCAGTTCATCGTCTCATCCGAATGTCTAGCATCCAGACCCCAACTCAAGTGGAGGAGGAGAAAATACTGGCGATAATGGGATTCGAACCAGTGCGCTCACGTTCTCTCGCTTCTAAGGTGGATGCGTTACCTCTAGGCCAACACTCCACAGGCACTGTATATTGCATTTCTTCTTAAATAGTACATCTGACCTTCCTGTGGGATTGACACATGCATTAAATACTGCATTTCTTCTTCAATAGTACATCTGAGGGGGAAAAAAAAACACCACAGAGTAGACTACTTTTTCTTCCTGAATATAACATCTGACCTTCTTGCGGGATTGACACACGTACTGTACACGGCATTTACTTTCTAAATATTACATGTAACCTTCCTGCAGGAAAAAAAAAAAACAGTGAGAGCACACTGCTAGGGGGAAACACAGCCACAGTACACAGCTTTCTTTCTTCCCAAGATCTCAACCAAACCTTCCTGTATAAAAAAAAAAAAAATCTATGAAAACAAAGCAAGGACCTGAAGCCTGATGATGAAGTCTTACCCTGGTGGTTCCAGCATAGGCCACCTTGTCCACCTCCTCCCTCATCACCAGCTTACGCAGACCCCCGCTGTCACGCCCGTCCGTCAACACGCTGACCACACCCTCCGGCAACCCCGCCTCCCGACACACCTCGGCGAACAACAGCGCCGACAGAGGGGTCACCGGCGAGGGGCAGACCACCACCGTGTTTCCTGTGGCCAGGGAGACCGCCAGCCGCTGCACCAACGACACCAGAGGGCGTGCCAGAGACGGGAGAACGGCGACCACCCCTGCACAACAACAAAAAAACAAGGAGTTGTCTTGCATGCATGTCAGGGTGGACATCACTTTCACAAAACTGAAATGAGATTAGTGTGGTGCCAGTGTGGAAAGCAGTCACTACTTTTCCTTTGCTTATCAATGGTGTCACTGACTTTGCTGAACAAAAGTAATGTAATTCCCAAGAGGAAAAGTCCAACTACAGAGTGGAGACTGACATCCTGACATGCGAGCTCAGTCTTAACTCAGTGAAGTGACAGCCTTTCACAGACATCCTGACCTGTAAGCTCTGTCTTGTCTCAGTGAGGTGACAGCCCTTCACTGACGTCCTGACCTGTAAGCTCTGTCTTGTCTCAGTGAGGTGACAGCCCTTCACTGACATCCTGACCTGTAAGCTCTATTATCTCAGTGAGGTGACAGCCCTTCACTGACATCCTGACCTGTAAACTCTTTATTATCTCAGTGAAGTGACAGCCCTTCACTGACATCCTGACCTGTACGCTCTGTCTTGTCTCAGTGAGGTGACAGCCCTTCACAGACATCCTGACCTGTAAGCTCTGTCTGTCTTATCCCAGTGAGGTGACAGCCCTTCACTGGCATCCTGACCTGTAAGCTCTGTCCGTCTTGTCTCAGTGAGGTGACAGCCCTTCACTGACATCCTGACCTGTACGCTCTGTCTTGTCTCAGAGAGGTGACAGCCCTTCACTGACATCCTGACCTGTAAGCTCTGTCTTGTCTCAGTGAGGTGACAGTCCTTCACTGACATACTGACCTGTAAGCTCTATTATCTCAGTGAGGTGACAGCCCTTCACTGACATCCTGACCTGTAAGCTCTTTATTATCTCAGTGAGGTGGCAGCCCTTCACTGACATCCTGACCTGTAAGCTCTTTATTATCTCAGTGAGGTGACAGCCCTTCACTGACATCCTGACCTGTAAGCTCTTTATTATCTCAGTGAGGTGACAGCCCTTCACTGACATCCTGACCTGTAAGCTCTTTATTATCTCAGTGAGGTGACAGCCCTTCACTGACAAGCATACTGGTCAGCAACAGACAGGGGGTTAGCTAATATTTGATTTGTAATATCTTTATACTGCACCATAGAAATGCATAAGTGTACCGCTGGTCTAGAAACTGGTATAATGCACATGACATAGAACAAGACATTGAGAGTGATACAGAAATTCTGCTCCACTTCCATATTCCCAAAGTGGACAGCTTTCATGTATGTAGTAGTATTCTTCTCCGTTCGTGGGCTGCAACTCCCATGTTCACACACATGTACACAAGTGAGCTTTTACGTGTATGACTGTTTTTACCCTGCCATGTAGGCAGCCATAATCTGATTCCAGGGGTGCGCATGTTGGGTATGTTCTTATTTCCATAACCTACCGAACCCTGACATGGATTACAAGATCTTCGACGTGTGTATATGATCTTCTGCTTGCGTATACACACGAAGGGGGTTCAGGCACTAACAGGACCGCACATAATTATGCTGACCTGGGAGATCGGAAAAATTCACACCCTTTACCCACCAGGCGCCGTTACCAAGACTTGAACCCAGGACCCTCTGATTGAAAAGTCCAACACTTTAACCACTCTGCTATTGCGCCCATTATGTATGTGGTATAAGTAAGTTAAAACCATCCAAGCAAACACAAACCAACCCCCCCAAAAAATGCAAGAATGTAATGAACAGCCCACTTAATGCAGAATGGCAAGAAGTCAAAAGAACTGTCTGTGAAGTGCTGAGGGCCACCTTCTGAACACTCCAATCACAAAATGAAACATAACACTGATAAATTTAATTCACATAGCGCCTTTCCATGTAAAACATGCTCAAATGCGCTGCACAATGTAAAACCTGATGATTAAAACATGCATTTAAATACTAAAATGAAAACCTACATGCATCACCTTGCACAAACATCTAACCCAACCACTCAAACACTAATTCATATTCACACACACACAAAAGAACATCACGCAAACTACAACACTCATTGAACATATTTTACATCACAATGCATCGGACCAGAATACATAACACCAGTATCACAAAACTTAAAACTACATCACAACACTTAAAACCAATCCCAATACTTACAACCAATCACATACATCACAGTTTTCAGTTTCAGTTTCTCAAAAAGAAATCACTGCATTCAGAAAAAACCCACTAATGCTACACCACATCTGCTAGTTAAGGCATGACCAGCAGCATAACCCAACACGTTTTGTCAGGCCTGGAGTGCATGCTTATATACGTTTGTCTACCTATCAGAGTGGATTTCTCTTCTACAGAATCTTGCCAGAGGACAACACTCTTGTTGCCATGGGATCTTTTTCAGTGCACCATGGGCGTGCTGCACAAAAGACCTCCGTTTATCTTCTCATCCAAATGACTTAGACCCTCAATTAATTTTCCAGTCAAAGGGCAAGAGTGGGATTTGAACCCACACCCCTCACGGACTCTCTACGTTGGCAGCTGAGTGTCTTGGCCATTCTGCCACCTTCCTCCTTGCATCACAATGTCCGAATAATGAACATCTCAAAAAGGTACAAACATCTCTCTCCTAAAGCACATGTATACCACAGGGTTCGTAAAACTTACTGGACATTTCAATAGATACAAACACCTCTCTGCTAAAAGTACCTACCATGGGGTTTGTACGAATAAAGGACATCTCAAAAGATGTAAACATCTCTCTGCTAAAAGTACAAACCATGGGGTTTGTACGAATAAAGGACATCTCAAAAGATGTAAACATCTCTCTGCTAAAAGTACACACCATGGGGGTTGTACGAATAAAGGACATCTCAAAAGATGTAAACATCTCTCTGCTAAAAGTACAAACCATGGGGTTTGTACGAATAAAGGACATCTCAAAAGATGTAAACATCTCTCTGCTAAAAGTATATACCATGGGGTTTGTATGAATAAAGGACATCTCAAAAGATGCAAACATCTCTCTGCTAAAAGTACATACCATGGGGTTTGTACGAATAAAGGACATTTCAAAAGATGTAAACACCTCTCTGCTAAAAGTACATACCATAGGGTTTGTACGAATAAAGGACATCTCAAAAGATGTAAACATCTCTCTGCTTAAAGTACATACCATGGGGTTTGTATGAATAATAGACATCTCAAAAGGCGTAAACATCTCTCTGCTTAAAGTACATACCATGGGGTTTGTACGAATAATGGACATCTCAAAAGATGTAAATATCTCCCTGCTAAAAGTACATACCATGGGGTTTATACGAATAAAGGACATCTCAAAAGGCGTAAACATCTCTCTGCTTAAAGTACATACCATGGGGTTTGTACGAATAATGGACATCTCAAAAGATGTAAATATCTCCCTGCTAAAAGTACATACCATAGGGTTTGTACGAATAAAGGACATCTCAAAAGGTGTAAACATCTCTCTGCTTAAAGTACATACCATGGGGTTTGTACGAATAATGGACATCTCAAAAGGCGTAAACATCTCTCTGATAAAAGTACATACCATAGGGTTTGTACCCTTGCAGTTCGGTCTCCCGCAGCTGGGCCCATCCGGCGTAGTGATACAACAAGCGCACAGCCTGTGGAACCTCTACGTCACGAGATTCCCGCATCACTCGGCCAGTGTCCAAAGTTTCCAGCACACTGAACAGCTGCTGATGCTTCTGCACATGGCGAGCAACGCTGTGGGAGAAAGCAAGTTTCAGTTTCAGTTTCAGTTCCTCAAGGAGGCGTCACTGCATTCGGACAAATATACGCTACACTGCATCTGCTAGGCAGATGCCTGACCTGCAGCATAACCCAACTTGCTTAGCCAGGCCTTGAGTGCATGCATATAATATTTGTATTTGTGTTTCTTTTTATCACATCAGATTTCTCTGTGTGAAATTCGGGCTGCTCTCCCCAGGGAGAGCGCGTCGCTACACTACAGCGCCACCCATTTTTGGGCATTTTTTCCTGCGTGTAGTTTTATTTGTTTTACCTATCGAAGTGGATTTTTCTACAGAATTTTGCCAGAAACAACCCTTTTGATGCTGTGGGTTCTTTTACATGCGCTAAATGCATGCTGCACATGGGACCTCGGTTTATCGTCTCATCCGAACGACTAGCGTCCAGACCACCACTCAAGGTCTAGTGGAGGGGGAGAAAATATCGGCAGCTGAACCGTGATTCGAACCAGCGCATTCTGATTCTCTCACTTCCAAGGCGGACGCGTTACCTCTAGGCCATCACTCCACTAGAGTGGATTTCTTTTACATACTTTTTGCCAGAGAACAACACTCTCATTGCTATGGGTTCTTTTGCAGTGAGCCAAGTGCGTGCTGGAGACGGGACCTTGGTTTCTCGTCTCATCCAAATGACTGAACGCTCAGTTTGATTTTCCAGTCAAACTTGGGAGAGCAGGATCCAAACCCAGACCCTCAGGGACTCTGTATTGGCAGATGAGCGTCTTAACCTTCTTCTTCTACATTCACTCGTATGCACACGAGTGGGCTTTTACGTGTATGACCGTTTTTACCCCGCCATGTAGGCAGCCATACTCCGTTTTCGGGGGTGTGCATGCTGGGTATGTTCTTGTTTCCATAACCCACCGAACGCTGACATGGTTTACAGGATCTTTAACGTGCATATTTGATCTTCTGCTTGCATATACACACGAAGGGGGTTCAGGCACTAGCAGGTCTGCACATATGTTGACCTGGGAGATCGTAAAAATCTCCACCCTTTATCCACCAGGCGCCGTCACTGTGATTCGAACCGGGGACCCTCAGATTGACAGTCCAACGCTTTAACCACTCGGCTATTGCGCCCGTCACGTCTTAACCATTCTGGCACCTTCCTCTGACAGAGAAAGCATCAAATCATGAATGAGAAATTCTGAAACATCACTGAAAGAATAATTCTCTTCTGAAAGAGGAACACACACACACACAAAGAGGAAGGTATCAAATTATAAACAATGCTTCTGCACATGGCAAGCAATGCTGTTGGAGATTGTAAGAAATCCTGAAGGAATACAGACTAAACACATCATTAATGTAACTAAAGAGGAACAGACACAAACACACAAAAAACAAGACCCCCCCCCCTCCCTCCCCCCCCAAAAAAAAATCAAGATCCAAGTTAGTGCTACAAGCTGAACAGGAACTTTCTTTTATTGGCAAGAATAAAACCGGCTCCTGTATCGAAACTAAAAAGCAATTCATCACACAACACACATCAAGAATCAGAATGCATTTGTCTCTTTTACAAATCAGCTGGCGCTTTGCTGAGTGTTTTTTTTTTTCTGAAAAGTGAAAATGTTGCTCAAAACACTGAAACTGTAAGATAAATTTCAAATGGAAAATTCTGTTACAAAGCTGTGAATCAAAATCATGCTAGTAACACGCCCATCACCTCTGGAGGCAAGGCAAAAAAAATCTTCTTACCAGAGTGTTAGTGGACTTTAGCCCCTCGACTGCTGAACTGTGGGGTGATCAGATCAGAGTGGTACAAGTCTGAATTGCATTCACAACATTTTGTGCATTTTTATCAATGGTAAAACTGTTTTTGTTTAACCAAAACAATTCTTTCCCAAGAAGAAGTCCAAATACAGGAGTGATGACAGATATCCTGATCTATAAAGCGTTCGGACAAACGCTCAGTCTCGTACCAGTGAGGTGGCATATCCTGATCTGTAAAGCGTTCAAACGCTCAGTCTTGTACCAATGAGGTGACATATCATGATCTGTAAAGCTTTCGGACAAACACTCAGTCTTGTACCAGAGGTGACTGATATCCTGATCTGTAAAGTGTTCGGACAAATGCTCAGTCTTGTACCAGTGAAGTGACAGTGATCCTGATCTGTAAAGCGTTCGGACAAACGCTCAGTCTTGTACCAGTGAGGTGACATATCCTGATCTGTAAAGCGTTTGGACAAATGCTCAGTCTTGTACCAGTGAGGTGACAGCCTTTGAATGACCAGCATACTTGTCAGTAGCAGTCAAAGGGGTTAAAGCATATAATAATGGGATAGTGATCCAGTACTTTATGGAAAAGAAATGTGTGGGGGTGACTAATGGACATTTTTTCAACAGCCACTGACTTAATATTTTTCATTTTCAGGTCTTTTTTTATTTAAAAAAAAATTTTTTTGGTCCAGGCTGTCTTCATCCTATTCACTTAAAGTACTACTTGTTGAAACATTTCCAGTGTATTCCTATCTCCAACTTCACATTAACACTGCTCGATAAAGACAAAGAGGTGAGGACAGTGGACCTGAAAGGTGACAGCCACTCACACGTATGTTTCAACACCTGACATCCTTCAATTCCTCTCTCAGGTCTACCAGGACCTGTTAGATCCTACTTTAGGTGACACAACTGTTTAGGCATCAGGTGAGTCATGTATCACTTTGTGACAGAACAGAGTATCAGCCATGAAAAATCAAGTAACAGAAAAATCTTTCTTTTTTTAAGGGGGAGGGGAATAGGGGGGTGCGGGAGGGGCTGGAGGGTTGGAGGGTGGTGGAGGTGAGATGTAAATATCTGAATGTACCGTGTCATTCCACATAACTTTTGACTTAAATCCTTCTACATCTGTTGTGGTACAAAGCATGATATATAATAAAAACAGTGCAGCAAAGATGCAACTGGCTACTGGCATATAGGAATTAAGGGCCGAAACACTTGACTGAGGGGGGCTTCTTCTCTGAAGACCTTGTACTGTCCAGCTCTTCCTAGAGTTTATCACTGGCAAACTTGTACCAGCACAATTTATTCCACCAACACATTAAATAAACACTGACATGCACACACACATTTGAACTGGCTATTGGCAAATTTGTACCAGCACAATTAATTCTGCCAACATATTAAACAAACACTGACATGCACACACACATTTGAACTGGCTATTGGCAAACTTGTACCAGCACAATTAATTCCGCCAACACATTAAACAAACACTAACATGCACACACACATTTGAACTGGCTACTGGCAAACTTGTACCAGCACAATTAATTCTGCCAACACATTAAACAAATACTCTGACACACACACACACACACACACATATATGCATAAGCATTCTCATTTTCTCACTACCAGAATTTTCCCTATCAAAAACAATAAATAATAATAAAACAAAAAATAAAAAGCATAAACCTGTAAAGGTGGCGAGCTCGGACATTGTCCGTCAGTTTGCTCCATGATTCGAAAGTTGCTTTGGCAGACTTGGCGGCTTTCTCCACGTCTGTCTCTGACGCTTCAGTCACAGTGGCCAGCAGTTCCCCTGACACA
This sequence comes from Babylonia areolata, assembly GCF_041734735.1. Taxonomy (NCBI): domain Eukaryota; kingdom Metazoa; phylum Mollusca; class Gastropoda; order Neogastropoda; family Buccinidae; genus Babylonia; species Babylonia areolata. The sequence goes on along the minus strand of NC_134881.1, from coordinate 51,380,147 downwards.
CACACCCCAGCAACCCTCCACATCAGAACAGGACTGTCCATCCAAACGACAATCATGTTCACCCATAGCATCATCTACCATTCTTTGCTTGCAGCCTCCAGTGCAGTGACATATGATGATACAGGCTACATGATAGTTTACAACAGATCACATGTAGTACCTACCACTTTAAATTTACAACTCCGTTTGATTTGATCCATGATAAATAATTAAAGCTATGTTGATCATTACTTGTGATCCATGACATTAATGAATGTAAGTATGACTGAATATGTATGCTTATGACTGCATGTATGTGCTTTGCATGCATATATGTATTGCACATTTGTGTATGCATGCGTAAGGTGTTGTTTGTTTTCTGTGAACAACACTGTCTCAAAACAGCCTCCTAAAATTAGGAGTCAAAATAAAGCTATGAGGCTGATCCTTGGAACAACAAAAGACATGCCAACAGAAACCATGTGCTGCTTGACCTTCCTTCAATGCATGCCAGAAACAAGTTAAAACAGGTCAAGACCTACTTCAGAGCATTAGAAAACCCTCAAATGGCCAGGGGGCAAAACTGATGCAAAAGTGAAGCTACTCATAGAAGAAAACAGTAAAGAAGAGGACATCATTATTTACACAGATTGCTCAGTCACCACAGACCAATCAAGTTGGGGATTCACTGCGAAACAAAATGGAAAAACAATTAGGGAAGAGGATGCTGCCCACAAAGTCACAACCTCCAGCCTAACACACGTGTCTATGTTCACTATCACACACACGCACACACACACACACACTCACACAAAGCACACTCACACACAACTGATGTGCAGATGTGCTTCTAGTTCTATACACACAAAGATGATCAACTGTGGATACATTTAGTGTCTCTCCGAAACATGGATTGTGAATCTGGACCTAAAGACAAAGATATGTTCACACACAAAGCTGCACAGAGACACTTACATTAATATGCAAATGTGTTTTAATGTACCTGCAGACATATGAATAATGTGTACATACATATATAATTATAGTCTCACCAGTGCATGGATTGTGAATTTGGACCTGAACCCCTCCATCTGGTTTATCCCATTGGTTATTGATGAAGTGACCAAACTGACGCCCATGATCATCCAACCATGCCTGTACAATAAAACAAATAAAATCAAATAAGTTTTCATTATCAAAATCACCAAATAATGTTGAATGTACAAGAGAATAAAGATTTTTTTTTAAAAGTCTTACTGCTCTTCGCACTGCTAAACTAAAGAATATCAAATGAAAAAAATCATTTTATAACCTTTGAAGAAGTAACGAACATTCAGTTGTTCAAATACAATCAATTCCCTTGAAAGAAGATGAGATACTGATGTATACATAGATTGTGTGTGTCACTGTGTGCATGTATGTGTACCAGTGTATATGTTTGTGCATGTTTATGCTGTGTTCATTACTAAATGGTTCTAAAATTATGTATCAAACTGTGTAAAAAGACAAGTTTTGTGTTTTACAGAATGTAAGTGTACTGTCTCCACAGTAGGACTTAACTAGGTAACTGAACTCTCTCCTTATCACTCACAGCCACATCCAGTCAGAAGTCGGTCAAACTATCTCTAATCTTTAACCTACATTGACCAATTTATCAACTGTGACCCTTGAATTAAAATGCTGTTCAGCAAAACACCCTTAGCAGGTGAAACACTGCACACCACAGCAGGTGAAATACTGCATTCAACAACTTTGCTGACAGTAAATAATTCTTTGGTAAACAATTTTTCCCATCAGAGCCTGTCAAGCCTGGGTTTTTTGTTTGTTTGCTTGGTTGTTTTTTGGGGTTTTTTTTAAATTTTTTTTTTAAGAATCAATGTTATACTGTTCAAAATCATGCATTGTCAGCTTTTCATCTGCTCTAAAATTTCACTGAGTAAGTGAGTGGGTTGTTGATCTGATTAAAAAGAGTGAAAACAAGTGAGTAAAAATGCGCACAATATTTAACTTACAGCTATTCACTCTTGAATATCAGAAGAAACAACAGTTGTTTGTTTGTTGTTGTTATTTCTACTGGGGTTTTCTTGTGCAGTAAAAAATAAAATTGAGAGCTAGATAATCAAAATATCAACTTTAAATAATCACTCAAACTCAAAGATATCAATGCAATCTATAATACTAATAATAAATAATGTACATTTATATAGCACCCTTTCTAAGAGCTAAGGGCGCTTTACATGAAAGGAAAATATTACAAGTTACATAAAACATTCATGACCACTCTTTCTCAAAAACCCCTCCCCCACCCACCCCACCCACTCTCCCCCTCCCTCTCTACATACATCCAAAGTGAGCTGACATGGGTGGTGCTGGAGATCAAGGAAGCTGAGAGTAAGAGTGCTTGTAGATAGGTTTTAAAAAGATAAGTTGTTTTTTTTAGTGATGAGCAAAAAGCAGAAACAGAATCAGATGCACGGATATGCTGGGGAAGGTTGTTCCAGACGTGAAGAAAAAAAAAGAAAAAAAGAAAAAAGAAAAAAAAAAAGAACGTCCACCACAGGTTTCTGTATTGACACGAAGTTTCAAAAGGTAACAACAATCAGAGGAAGAGTGGAGATTTCTTGCAGGAGTGTAAACACTGATAAGGTCAGAAAGATACGTACACTGGTCCTGCAGAGTGGAAAGCAGAATAGCAGAGACACGCAACTTTACATTTAATTCTCGCTTCAATGGGGAGCCAATGTAGAGTGCGGAGGTGAGAAGGAATGTGATCAGTACGTGGGACTCTGTGAGTCAGACGGGCAGCATTGTTTTGAAGTTTTTGAATTTGCTAAAGAATATTATATATATATTATATCTAGCCTTGCAGAACCAAAGAAGAAAAAACTACAAATCAAAATCTGATAAAACAATGAAACGGTTTACATCTTTTTACCCCATCTTGTTTCTCACTGTTTTTGCTCCTTGCCTATTTCAAGCCATCTCAGTTACCTTAATCTCATTGTGCTCACCCTAACTCCCCTACCCTCCCCTCCTCACCCCCACCATCCAGGCTTGTTTTCTTGTTGCCAAAACACTGAACGCTCACTGAGAGTTGTTAATATCAGACCACCTTGATGCTGCCTACTCAGCACTCCTGGTGAGTCACCTCAGTGGGGTTCAGTCAGGCCTGGTAAAATTCAGCCTATGCCAGACGCCACTGAGCAAGCTTCAACAGCACCAGCTGCTTATCTGGAAATCCACACTGGATTAAATGACCCCTCTGGAGTGGAAACCAACACCACCTCTCTCCAACAACCACAATCCCCTCGATCTGCCAACACTGAAGATTTCAGTTTGAATAAGCACCAACTTATCACAGAGATGAAAGTGGAGAGGAAATCTAAGGCTGCTATGATGACAGATACATATAATCCTACTACAATTGTACCGAGACTGATTTTCAAGTTATGTGAACAGGCTTTACTCTACAATTCTTTTCATAATACATCTTGTTATCATCCAGGCCTGAGTGATACACTTCTGTAGTGTTGGTTGTTAACACTCTCAAAGACACACCCATGCAGTGGATGACACTTGACACCATAGTTGTAGTCATTCTAACTCTCTGAGTATCCACTGGCCTTGGCAAGAGTTTCAGTTTCAGTTTTTTCAAGAAGGCGTTACTGCGTTTGGACAAATCCATTTTTGATATACATCTGCTAAGCAGATGCCCGACCAGCAGCACAGTTCAACACTCTTTGTCAGGCCTTCAGTGCACAAACACACACACACACATATATTATATATATATATATTTATATATATATACATATATATATATATACATATATCCTATGTGTACGTATATATGTATCTATCATAGTATCACAGTGAATTCTGTCTACAAAATTTTGCCATAGGGCAAACATTTTGTTGCCATGGGTTCCGTATCAGTGCACTAAGTGCATGCTGTAGACGGGACCATGCTTTTTTCTCTCATCCAAATGACTAGATGTTCATTTTGATTTTCCAGTCAAATATGGGAGAAAGGGTGAGGGCAGGATTTGAACCCAGACCCTTGCAGACTGTATTGGCAGCCAGATGAGTGTTTGAACCATTCTGCCACCTTCCTTGTCATAAAGTCTCATTCATTATATGTTTCTGATGGGATTTAAACCTACAATTGACTCGCTGTCAGTCTGAGAAGCAAACAACTTTCACCTGGTGGCTGGATGTTGTGGACCTTATAATATTTCAGCAAACATGCTTTAAACAGTTTTTCTTTATGGGGAAAAAAGATAACCATTTCTGCGACAGCATGGATGAATCATCATGTCTGCATGTTGTTGTTTTTTAATTTGTTAGTGAAAAATGTGTATGCATACAAGTGACTGTGTGTGCATGCATATTACGCACACAGTGTTGAGATGGCCTAATGAATAAAGCACACAATTGAGCAAGGGGGTGCTCAGTATGATTTACAGATGGGCCCCGATTCTTAATCCTTTTTTTTTTAGAAATGAATATGTTGCTTATTATTCTTCAGTGTTGCTTTAAATCTACCTCACTTCTTCACTATTTGCTACTAGCAAAAAAATCTCTGCAAAAACTTATCATATTCACCTCCTGACATTAATTTCTCAAGTAAAACGAAAAGTATCAGATGTTGTTACTTGTTCAGTTGTTTATGTTAAGGCTGGCACACCATTCTTTGACCTACTTGTCTTCAGTTTGTCAGGATACAATACACGGTACTGTCGTGTAACATACAGGAGGAGTTACTTAACTGGCAAACCACAATTTGTTATCAGTCTCACACCGGGCAACGTGTTAACAACGCAAGCTCTCTATTGGGCTCACTTTGAAAAACCATCGGCTGCAAATGCAAGCGTGGGATTCTTGTCTGTCAAGTACGCGAATATTCATAAACACCACAACTAAGACGAGCAATATCATCAATGGTGGACTGTCTTTCACAACAAACCTTTGCAACTACGTCGGCGTCAGTGGCTGGTCCATAATTTAAATTTTCGAAGATGTCTTTTACCGAAGTATTTGCAGAAGACTGCGCACTCGTGGCTGCCATTTCTGACTAGGGTCAAGGTCCTTTGGCCCCTCAAGTGACGTCCAAGGCCAGTTTGAAACGAGGCATCTTATTGGTTTACGTTAGGAAAAAAAGCGTCAAAATGGCGGCGGTCAGCAACATGTGAAAACCTGGTTCTCGAAATTTCAGTTATCGTCGATCACGCTCAGCACATACAAGTTTACTACTTGTGTCTAAAGAACAATAAACTCAGAGATAATCTTAAAAATTATGGATTCCAGTCTTTTAGACTCCGAAACTGGAGGTACAGAAGCGCTTTTGGAGAAATTATTATTGGAATCGGTAAGTCGCTTCATAATTTCATAGCATTTGTTACTGTGAAAAAGGATGATGGTTGATTGCACAAATTTGTGTCTTGACCATAGTTTTAATAGATGACTGCGCATGTTCTGGTCATCTATTCCTCTGTCCCTCCCCTCTCTCTCCTTATCCCCAAGGACAGCGCTTTTTCTGCTGATCATTGTTCAGTAGGTATGGAGGGGAGTACTCTGTCAGGTGGATACCACAGTTACTTTTGATTTAAAAAGTCTTTCAGAACACATATCTTCCGTCTTGCCTACCATCTTATTGACTAATGTGTCACATTGATATTAAACTTTTGCTCTCTCTCTCTCTCTCTCTCTCTCTCTCTCTAGTCTGTGTTTCTGTGTGTGTTTGTGCACATGTTGTGAATGGAATATCGTACTTGTAGTTGAATGCCCGTATATTTTCTTCTTCTTCTACTATCCTGTAATCTGAAGACACCAGGGGCACTACCTTTGACCTGGCAACCAGTTATCTCCATTTCCCTCTGTTCCTAGACTCTCTCAGGGTGTTTCTCAGTCCCAGGCATGTCTGTTCTGGGATACATATCATCCTCCTGTTTAATTTTCTGTCTGCCTCTCCTCCTTCCTTGCACTTCAAGGATTGTATTGGCAAGTCCTGCAGAGTCCTTATGAGACATGCCCATATCACTTCAATGGTAGTTTAATGGGAAAAGAGCACTGCCTTTTGATATATATGTGTTGAACTCTTCAAAATAACTGCACTCTGAATTTGATCCCTTCACACCATCCCAGGCAAGAGAAAGAAAGAGACAGAAATAAAACATTGTAGCCTATGTCATGTTTATGCAGAGGAGGGGAATTGGGGCAAGGAAGAACAGATGGTGGTATACGGAAAAGTCTGCTGGTGGTGTGTGTGTGGGGTGGGGGTGTGTGTGCTGATTTTGAGAGTGGCAATGATTTTGATTGCTTTGGGAGTGGAAGGGTGAGTGGGTTTGGATAGGGGGTGTGGGTGTGGGGGATGGTTTCAGCCATTCATAGTCTGCTCATATTGTCCTATTTAATTGACTACAGACAGGCTTCATTGACGATATTAAATGCCCATGGGCAGGCACTGGGAGTGAACTTTTTACTTTTGGTCAAGAAGTCTGGCCAACAGTCGATTAGCAGCAACATCAACTGTGAACTAAACAAAATGGACTGTGCATGGTCTTGAAAACCATAAAGTGGAGAATGCTGTGCTCAGTGTCGTAGAGAAATGGGTCTGACCAATAAGTTTTAAGCAGGATGAGTCTGGACTATGGTCCCTTGGAGTTGGAGTTATTGTGTGATCGCCAGAAGACAAAGTAATTGAAAGCAGTTTGTAAGAAAAATTACTATTGGGTGTCCAAAAATAGCAGTCAATCACTCAATGGCAAGTTGCCTAACAGATGCGCAACAGCTCTCAGCTCTTCTTCACTCTTCCATTGACTGCCTGTCAGAGTTGTGACTCAAAGCCTTTTGTGCTGGAGAATACCCCGGGGGTATCTAATGCTGGATTTCGGTTTTGTGACAAAAAAGATCATTTGCCCTGTCTGGCAAGATCATAAAGGGTTTAGCTTGCCTAACATGACAATCTACATGACCAGGGCAGTCGGGCAACCATTGATGTTGAACACTGGGCAAGCAGGAATCTTGAGATTTATAACCAAAGAGCACATCAGTCTGATCTTTGAGCTTTTTCGCAATGTTCTTGTGACTCCAAATGGTGTCTTTAGTTTTGTCATTGCTGTTGTTGTTTGTGCAATCCTATTCTTACACAGTTTCTCAGGCTTTGATCCCTGGTCTGTTACTATAGCTCCAAAGTACTTGAAACTGTGGACTGTTTCCAGTTTCTTGCCATTGATGATTGACTCGGAATGTCTGTCCTGATGCCACTGGTGTTGTTGGTCACCAGACTGGTCTTCTCTGCACTGGTTTCAATGCTGTAGGCAGCATAAGTCTTGTCAAGGTGTTTCACCGATCTTGGTAACTCATATTTTTCTCCTGCTGGACCATCAGTATCATGGACAGAATGTGAGCTGGTGATTGTTCTCCCTCCGATGCTGCTTCTTCTTCTTCTGCGTTCGTGGGCTGCAACTCCCACGTTCACTCGTATGTACACGAGTAGGCTTTTACGTGTATGACCGTTTTTACCCCGCCATGTAGGCAGCCATACTCTGCTTTCGGGGGCGTGCATGCTGGGTATGTTCTTGTTTTCATAACCCACCGAACGCTGACATGGATTACAGGATCTTTAACGTGCGTATTTGATTTTTTTTTTTTTTTTCTCAAGGCCTGACTAAGCGCGTTGGGTTACGCTGCTGGTCAGGCATCTGCTTGGCAGATGTGTTGTAGCGTATATGGATTTGTCCGAACGCAGTGACGCCTCCTTGAGCTACTGAAACTGAAACTGAAACTATACACATGAAGGGGGTTCAGGCACTAGCAGGTCTGCACATATGTTGACCTGGGAGATCGTAAAAATCTCCACCCTTTACCCACCAGGCGCCGTTACCGAGATTCGAACCCAGGATCCTCAGATTGAAAGTACAACGCTTTAACCACTCGGCTATTGCGCCCGTCCCTCCGATGCTGACTGCTCCTGCATGTTCTTTCAATGCACCGGTCATGTTCTTTCAGTGCACCGGTCATGTTCTTTCAATGCACCGGTCATGATTTGCTGAGGAAGACGTGAAAGAGAGAAGTTGAGGGCAGACAGCTTCGACTGATTCCAGCTGTCATCCTGTTGCAGACCCCTACACTACTGTTGGAGGAGAATGCCCTGGCTGCCTTGTTGTAGAGGTGCTCTATGGTTCTTATCAGGCTGGCATCGGTTGATGTTGTTGCTTGTTCCTCAGCAATAATTGATTTTGCCTGTGGCTTTAGTCTGTTTATCACAATATTCAGTATGACTTTGCTTGGAAGTTGGACTGGAGATTAAGCTGATTATGTAGTCTACTAGTTCTTGCAAAGTTGTACAAATTAAAAATATATGTATCTCTCTCTCTCTCTCTCTCTCTCTCTCTCTCATCATAATCATCATATACAAGGTTCGTAGGGTCCTTTCAAGTCCTTTTAAGTCCTTAGGAATTGGATTTTGGTCAAAAGGCCTTTTAAGTGCTTTGATTCAGCAAGTTGGTCCTTTTAACTCATCAGGAGGTCCTTTTAATTTTTGAAAGGTACTGTTAAGTCCTGTTTTATGAAGAGAAAGAGACTTGAGAACGAAACTGAAACACCTTCGACACCAAAACCGCAAGTTGCAAAGCGCGTTGAAAGATGCCGACGCGATCGTCTGAAACTCAGTACTTACTGTAGGAGGATACAGCCTATAGGCCTAGGCCCTAACAGTAGTGCGCTTTCTGCTCGGTGGCAGACGCGAAGCGTGGTACAGTGGCTGTGAGTCACGCCTGCTGCTGCTGCTTTGCTTAGGCCTAGCCTACAGTGACGTGAATTGCAAAGACTAAATACGACAGTCAAATGGGATTAGCTGTTCTTCCGTTTATGAGAGGTAAGTGTCTGCTGTTCTGCATGTCAAATAGATTGGGGTGTACTGTAAAGTCATGTCGGCAAAGGTCCTTTTAAACTGATTTGAGGTCCTTATAAAGTCCTTTAAAGGTCCTTTTTTGGCTTCATGCCCACCACCTGGGAACCCTGATATATATATATACATATATATATATATATGTATATATATAATCAGCCATTGTTGAAATTATGATAGTCATGTCTTCAGCTTTTTTGTTTTTTTGTTTTGATAAATGCAGGGCATGGATCCCTCTCAGCTGGCGGAAATGGCCATGGGAGGTGGAGGTGAGGGGCAGAGTGTGGGAGGAGTCCCGGTCACCAGAATCACACCCACTCCGGGTAAGCACCATGGGCTGGGTGGCCTGGTTGTCACAGGAGTTCAGTTCAGTTCAGTTACTCAAGGAGGCGTCACTGCGTTCAGACAAATCCATATATTACATATGCTACATATGCTAAGCAGATGCCAGACCAGCAGCGTAACCCAACATGCTCAGTCAGGCCCTGAGAAAAAGAAGAAAAAAAAAAGTACATAAAAAAAGTAAATGGATACATCAGTAAATCAATGAATAAATAGATAAATACATAAACGAACAACATAGAATTGTAAGCAGATAGATAATGAAGTAAAATGAATTGCAGGAAAAAAACACAATAAATAAACAACAAAAAAGAGACAATGATGATATTTTATTGATGAATAAATAAGTAAATAAGCATGTAACTTATAAACAAACATACAGACATGCACACGCTGTGCCGACTCTCAGTGGAGCAATGGCTTAGAAGGTGAGTGTCTAACTGTGAGTTATGGGTGCGGTGGTCATATGGTCAGAGCACTAGGTTCTCACCCAAGTTTCTTGAGTTCGATTCCCATCACACCTGGTAGGTAAAGGGTGGAGATTTTTCTGATCAACATATGTGCACACCTGCTAGTGCCTGAACCCCCATTGTGCGTATTCGTACACAGATCAAAGATCAAATATGCACGTTAAAGATCGTGTAATCCATGTCAGCATTCGATGGGGTATGGAAACAAGAACATACCCAGCATGCACACCCCCGAAAATGGAGTGTGGGTGTGGTAAGCATTCTGTTGTGCAAATGACTCTGTGTTTGTAAAGGGCTTAGAATTAGAGGTTGGTGTCTGACTTGAGATATGTGCTATATAGGTATCCTTATTATCGTATCGGGAGGAAGCAAGTCTTCTGCCTTTGATTCCTGCTCAGACTGAGATGTTTGCTAATCCTTCCAACAGACCCTGGATGATGGTCTGTGTCATTCCGATGACATGATAAACTGAGGTCTCATGTTGAGCATGAACTTACACAGCTGTTTTTCTAAACAGATATGCAGCTTTTTTCTAAAAAGAGGCCAGACTAAGCGCGTTGGGTTATGCTGCTGGTTGGGCATTTGCTGTGCAGGTGTGGTGCAACACACACACACACACACACACACACACACACACACACATATATATATATATATATATATATGGATCAGTCCAAAGCAGTATTACCTTCTTCAGAAACTGAAATGAGCTGAACTTTAAGTCAGGATTGTTCCCGTTACAGCAGTAGGCTATGAGAATAGATGTAAGATATTTGATAGAAAAAAATCCTTTCTGAAAATGTAATGGGTAAAATGTACATTGTGTCACCCTTCTTGCTTTGGAATGGTTAGTTACAGCAAAACACTGAAACAGACAGCTAAAATTAATTGAAACAAATTGAAAGAGTATATATATATATATATATTTCCTCTTAATTGATTATCAGTAAAATATGTGAAAGGAAAAAAAACAAAAAACAAGTTGACAAGCAGATGAATCAATGGATAGGGGAGTGTATAAATGATATTGTAATAAAAACTTTATGATTTATTGCATAAAAACTTCAGACATTTGGATTTATAGATAGAAATAAATAGAGTTAGAAAGTAATGGACAGATTCTGCCTGCAGGTTCAGTTCATGTGTTTGATTTAGATATGGTTCTCTGTCAGCATATTGAATGCGTCTTCCAATTTCTGTTCTACAGGTTTCTGTGTCAAGTTGAAATCTGCAGGTGATGAGAAAATTTTCTTCAATATCTGCCAGTCAGACAAAGTATGTATGCTTTCACATCAGTTAGATTGTGTGTATGCATGCATTAACACACAAAGTGTGTGTGTGTGTGTGTGTGTGAACACATGAATTATGTGAGCGTGCATGTGTTTAAATACATGTGCATGTCATTATGTGCTCATCTGTTATGTAGTAAAGATGCATTTTGAATGGAGATCTGCGTGCATGTGATTTATTAGTGATAACGGTTAGTTAGATGAAGGTGTCATTTGAATGTATTGTGTGCAAATTTGATCAGGATATTTTTGCTTCTTTTTTGTACGGTAATCCTTCCAGTCACACCACCCATGACTGACATGTCTATTTTCTTTCTTATTTTTGTTTGCTTCTTTGTCATTCACTCTTTCATCAGTGTGAAATATTTGAGACAGGCAAAATCAGAATGCAAAGGGTTATTGCTTTGAAAAGAAATATGTGTGGTTTTCATTAGAATGTAAGCTTTTTATATATATATATACTTTGACATGTAAAGGTTAATGGTGAGCGATATCTCCACAGGTTCCTCCCACAAAAGATCTGACCGATGATGAACTGCTGAAGATCTTGGAATCGGATGACATGTCCCAGTTTCGCATCCCCATGTGCATAGGGGAACCACACGCTGAGCTGGATAAAAGTGAGACGCAATCCTAACACATACAAAAAAGTGCATTGTATGTATCGTAGTGTGTTTTTTAAATTGATTTTTTTCCCCCATCTGTCCTGAAATGGCCCTGTGTGCTTGGTTGGACTGTAAGTAACAGTGGCAAATGGCACGGCCTTTGTCTTGCAGTGCAGAGCCCACTTTCCTCCGAGGAGTGCTACAAAGCAGTGCCGCCACCCTTTGAAAAAAGCCTAGAATGTTTGAATGAAAGTGGAGTGTTAGCCTAGAGGTAACGCATCCACCTACGAAGCGAGAGAATCTGAGCGCACTGGTTTGAATAATATCGACAATCGCCAGTATTTTCTCCCCCTCCACCAGACCTTGAGTGGTGGTCTGGATGCTAGTCATTTGGGTGAGACGATAAGCCGAAGTCCCATGTGCAGCATGCATTAAGCGCATGTAAAAGAACCCACAGCAACAAAAGGGTGGTCGCTGGCAAAATTCTGTAGAAAAATCCACTTTGATATGAAAATAAGTAAAATTGCAGGCAGAAAAATTTTTTTTTAAATGGGTGGCGCTCTCAGTGCAGCGACAAGCTCTCCCTGGGGAGAGCAGCCTGAATTTCACACAGAGAAATCTGTTGTGACAAAAGAGTAATACCAAAATATCAGTTGTCAGTCACAGAACATAGATGTCAAATTTATGTTATAAAAAGCAGTACACGGAAGGCTTCTCCAGCGCAGCCTGCACACACTCAGATTTCCAACATGTCTTGCCTTTCAGAGATACATTCCCCCCTCCCCTGCACACACTCAGATCTCCAACATGTCTTGCCTTTCAGAGATACATTCCCCCCTCCCCTGCACACACACAGATAGATCTCCAACATGTCTTGCCTTTCAGAGATACATTCCCCCCCCCCCCTCCCCTGCACACACTCAGATCTCCAACATGTCATGCCTTTCAGAGATACATTCCCCCCTCCCCTGTAAACACTCAGACAGATCTCCAACATGTCATGCCTTTCAGAGATACATTCCCCCCTCCCCTGCAAACACTCAGACAGATCTCCAACATGTCTTGCCTTTCAGAGATACATTCCCCCCTCCCCAGCACACACTCAGATCTCCAACATGTCTTGCCTTTCAGAGATACATTCCCCCCTCCCCTACACACACACAGATAGATCTCCAACATGTCTTGCCTTTCAGAGATACATTCCCCCCTCCCCTGCACACACTCAGATCTCCAACATGTCTTGCCTTTCAGAGATACATTCCCCCCTCCCCTGGACACACACAGATAGATCTCCAACATGTCTTGCTTTTCAGAGATACATTCCACCCTCCCCTGCACACACTCAGATCTCCAACATGTCTTGCCTTTCAGAGATACATTCCCCCCTCCCCTGCACACACTCAGATCTCCAACATGTCTTGCCTTTCAGAGATACATTCCCCGCTCCCCATCAAACACTCAGATCTCCAACATGTCTTGCCTTTCAGAGATACATTCCCCCCCTCCCCATCAAACACTCAGATCTTCAACATGTCTTGCCTTTCAGAGATACATTCCCCCCTCCCTTGCACACACTCAGATCTCCAACATGTCTTGCCTTTCAGAGATACATTCCCCCCTCCCCTGCACACACTCAGATAGATCTCCAACATGTCTTGCCTTTCAGAGATACATTCCCCCCCTCCCCTGCACACACTCAGATCTCCAACATGTCATGCCTTTCAGAGATATATTTCCCCCTCCCCTGCAAACACTCAGGTCTCCAACAAGTCTTGCCTTTCAGAGATACATTCCCCCCTCTCCTGCAAACATTCAGATCTCCAACACGTCTTGCCTTTCAGAGATACATTCCCCCCTCCCCTGCACACACTCAGATCTCCAACATGTCTTGCCTTTCAGAGATACATTCCCCCCTCCCCTGCACCCTACATCCCCACTTGCATCCCTTTGTGTGTCAATCAAGGCATTGTGTGGGTGGGAGGATGGGCGGGGGGTGTCTGTGTGTCGTTCATGTTTTCATTGTTATGGTTTGATGTTCTAGCATTGTTGCTTCTAACATCACATATTCATTTTGTTGGAGCCGATTATATGATGATTAAATTAATTGTGCATTTTTTTTTGTTCAATCAGTTTGAGTGAAAACATTCATACTAAACATAATAGTAAGAAAATAAATAGATAAATAAATTAAACACCAGAGCTTCTTTAGAAATGATGAGGTGAGACTGTTTTTTTTATGCCTGTTCTTTTTAGGTGAGGGGAAACAAACAGCCTGAGTGCATGAAGATGTTGGTCCGAGCTGTTGCTCGATGTTCTTTTTTTTTATTTTCTTTTTTTCATTTATTCTTTTTCTTTTTTGTCTTGAATTTTTTTTCTCTCTCTTCTTTATAACAGGTGGTGGTGGGTGTACGGTGTACGACGTCATTGTACACACAGACTTTATCAAGAAGCTGCAGACAAACAACTTGTTCCAGACCTTTTTCCTCTCCATCGTCTGTGAAGGGATTGAGGAGAAGTACGAAGCCGAACTCAAACGAGGTTGGTTGGGTTGTTTTGGGTGTTGTTGTTTTTTTCTTTGGTTTGGCATTTTGTTGATTGCTTCATATTTCAGATATGTATAAAAATAAAATTTTAAAAAGAAAGAAAATAAAAGACCCGTTTGTGAGAAATCAAGAGTTACAGGATTTTCTTTGATAAATCAGTTGAAAGAAATTTTTGTTTGTTTGTTTTTGTTATTACTATATTGTGATGAATATTGAATTTTCGAAGTAAAAAAAAATTAAACACAGTCAAGATCACTGAGCATAGCATAACATGGTTTATGATTGTGACCTGTGCTGTGTTGCTGCGTATGTTCACTTCGAACGGGGTGGTTTTTGTTGGAATGCGGGAGCTTGGTCAGACTTGATGTTGTTGTGTGTGTAAGGAAATGCAGATCTTTCGCATAATAATGGTCTTTTTCAGTTTTTGTCAGCAAACGTGTCTTACAGTTTCTCTTTCAGTAGTGGTATTGTTGTGCTTGCATCTTGTTGCTGTATGAGAGAGAGATGGTGTAGTTATTGCTGTGTTTGCATCATGTTGCCGTATGGCTTTGAGAGAGATATGGTGTAGTTATTGCTGTGCTTGCATCATGTTGCTGTATGGCTTTGAGAGAGAGAGAGATATGGTGTAGTTATTGCTGTGCTTGCATCATGTTGCTGTATGGCTTTGAGAGAGAGATATGGTGTAGTTATTGCTGTGTTTGCATCATGTTGCCGTATGACTTTGAGAGAGAGATATGGTGTAGTTATTGCTGTGCTTGCATCATGTTGCTGTATGTCTTTGAGAGAGAGAGAGATGGTGTAGTTATTGCTGTGCTTGCATCATATTGCTGTATGGCTTTGAGAGAGAGATGGTGTAGTTATTGCTGTGCTTGCATCATGTTGCTGTATGGCTTTGAGAGAGAGATGGTGTAGTTATTGCTATGCTTGCATCATGTTGCTGTATGGCTTTGAGAGAGAGAGAGATATGGTGTAGTTATTGCTATGCTTGCATCATGTTGCTGTATGGCTTTGAGAGAGATATGGTGTAGTTATTGCTGTGCTTGCATCATGTTGCTGTATGGCTTTGAGAGAGAGATATATGGTGTAGTTATTGCTGTGCTTGCATCATGTTGCCGTATGGCTTTGAGAGAGAGAGATATATGGTGTAGTTATTGCTGTGCTTGCATCATGTTGCCGTATGGCTTTGAGAGAGAGAGAGAGATGGTGTAGTTATTGCTGTGCTTGCTTCATGTTGCTGTATGGCTTTGAGAGAGATATGGTGTAGTTATTGCTGTGGTTGTACCTTGTTGCTGTATGGCTTTGAGAGAGAGAGAGATGGTGTAGTTATTGCTGTGCTTGCATCATGTTGCCGTATGGCTTTGAGAGAGAGAGAGAGAGAGATATGGTGTAGTTATTGCTGTCCTTGCATCTTGTTGCTGTATGTCTTTGAGAGAGAGATGGTGTAGTTATTGCTGTGCTTGTATTTTGTTGCTGTATGGCTTTGAGAGAGAGATGGTGTAGTTATTGCTGTGGTTGTACCTTGTTGCTGTATGTCTTTGAGAGAGAGAGATATGGTGTAGTTATTGCTGTGCTTGCATCATGTTGCTGTATGTCTTTGAGAGAGAGAGATATGGTGTAGTTATTGCTGTGCTTGCATCATGTTGCCGTATGGCTTTGAGAGAGAGAGAGAGATATGGTGTAGTTATTGCTGTGCTTGCATCATGTTGCTGTATGGCTTTGAGAGAGATATATATGGTGTAGTTATTGCTGTGCTTGCATCATGTTGCTGTATGTCTTTGAGAGAGAGAGAGAGAGATGGTGTAGTTATTGCTGTGCTTGCATCATGTTGCCGTATGGCTTTGAGAGAGAGAGAGATATGGTGTAGTTATTGCTGTGCTTGCATCATGTTGCCGTATGGCTTTGAGAGAGAGAGATATGGTGTAGCTATTGCTGCGCTTGCATCATGTTGCTGTATGTCATTGAGAGAGAGATGGTGTAGTTATTGTTGTGCTTGCATCATGTTGCTGTATGTCATTGAGAGAGATATGGTGTAGTTATTGCTGCGCTTGCATCATGTTGCTGTATGTCTTTGAGAGAGAGAGATGGTGTAGTTATTGCTGTGCTTACATCATGTTGCTGTATGTCTTTGAGAGAGAGATATGGTGAAGTTATTGCTGTGCTTGCATCATATTGCTGTATGTCTTTGAGAGAGAGAGATATGGTGTAGTTATTGCTGTGCTTGCATCATGTTGCTGTATGGCTTTGAGAGAGAGATATATGGTGTAGTTATTGCTGTGCTTGCATCATGTTGCTGTATGGCTTTGACAGAGAGAGAGATGGTGTAGTTATTGCTGTGCTTGCATCATGTTGCTGTATGGCTTTGACAGAGAGAGAGATGGTGTAGTTATTGCTGTGCTTGCATCATGTTGCTGTATGGCTTTGAGAGAGAGAGAGAGAGATATGGTGTAGTTATTGCTGTGCTTGCATCATGTTGCTGTATGGCTTTGAGAGAGAGATGGTGTAGTTATTGCTGTGCTTGCATCATGTTGCTGTATGGCTTTGAGAGAGAGAGAGATGGTGTAGTTATTGCTGTGCTTGCATCATGTTGCTGTATGGCTTTGAGAGAGAGAGAGATATGGTGTAGTTATTGCTGTGCTTGCATCATGTTGCTGTATGGCTTTGAGAGAGAGATGGTGTAGTTATTGCTGTGCTTGCATCATGTTGCTGTATGGCTTTGAGAGAGAGATGGTGTAGTTATTGCTGTGCTTGCATCATGTTGCTGTATGGCTTTGAGAGAGAGAGATATGGTGTAGTTATTGCTGTGCTTGCATCATGTTGCTGTATGGCTTTGAGAGAGAGAGAGAGATATGGTGTAGTTATTGCTGTGCTTGCATCTTGTTGCTGTATGGCTTTGAGAGAGAGAGATGGTGTAGTTATTGCTGGGCTTGCATCATGTTGCCGTATGGCTTTGAGAGAGATATGGTGTAGTTATTGCTGTGCTTGCATCATGTTGCTGTATGGCTTTGAGAGAGATATGGTGTAGTTATTGCTGTGCTTGCATCATGTTGCCGTATGGCTTTGAGAGAGATATATATGGTGTAGTTATTGCTGTGCTTGCATCATATTGCTGTATGTCTTTGAGAGAGAGAGAGATGGTGTAGTTATTGCTGTGCTTGCATCATGTTGCCGTATGGCTTTGAGAGAGAGATGGTGTAGTTATTGCTGTGCTTGCATCATGTTGCTGTACGGGTTTGCAGAGTGGGTGGTGCTGAAGAACAGGAGGTGTGTGGGACAGCTCCAGGAACAGACAGTGCGCACCAAGTCCAAACCCGTCATCATGGACATGGATCACAGGTAAATGATGATCAGGTGGTTTTGTTTTTGTTTCTTTTTTTTTTTTTTTTTTTTTTTGGTGTGTGTCTTGTCTCTCGATTTTTATTTTTTTATTATTATTTTTTCCAATCGTCATGGACTTCGATGACAGGTAAATGATCAGGTGCGTTTAGTATGTGTGGGTTTTTTGTTGTTGTTTTTTGGTACGAGTCTCTCTTCTTTTTTTTTTCTTTTCTTTTTTTTTTTTCCAATCATCATGGATATGGATAACAGGTAAATGATCAGGTGCATTTAGTGTGTCAGTTTTTGTTTTGTTTTGTTTTTTTTGTTGTTTTTTTGCTGTTTGTCTCTGTGACTGTCAAGTTTTTAGTGGGTTTTTTTTTTTTTTCAATCATCGTGGATCATGGACATGGATCACAGGTAAATGATCAGGTGCGTTTATTGTTTTTTTGTGTGTGTGGTTTGTTGTTTTTTTGGTTTTTTTTTGGGGGGGGGGGTATGTGACTGTCAAGTTTTTAATGCGTTTTGAAACTTCTCATGGTAATTTCTGTGATAACCTTTTGAGTACAGTTGTGATAGTCTGAGATGGAACTTCATTTAGAATGAAAAATCTGAACGTTGTCGTTGTGACTGTAAAGGTGTTTAGCCGTGAAATATCCTATTTCAGGACAGAGGCAGCCACAAGCAGTGAAATGGATAATCAGTGGAAGACGTCGGGACTTATTCAGGAAGTGAAAGAATCCGAGAGAAAAGAAATTGAAAAGAAACAGTGAGTTTTTCTTGCTTCCTATTGTTGGTTGATCCTCATCCTCTGCTCAGATGTACATTGAATATGTATATTTAAAAGAAAAACAAAAAACATGTGAATTGACACATGAATGCATTCACAGCCATGCGTGCACCCTCCTTTTATTTACTCTCTGTCTCTTAGATATACATACGTACACACACACACACACACACTGCAGGCATGCATATTTGCGCGTGTGAAAGCGCATGCATTTACACACACACACAGACACACAGACACACACACACACACACACACACACACACACACACACACACACACACACACACACACACACACACTCACTCACTCACTCACTCACTCACTTTGTGTCTTACTGGTATGTTATTGTAAAGGGCTTTGAAAGGTTTGATAGTGCTATATGATTGTACCATTATCAGTATTATCTGCTTTATTGTTATTATTATTATTATTATTATTATTATTATCTTTTTAACAGTATTAGTGGATATGTATATTATAATTTATGATTATTATTATATTTTTTATTACCATTGTTATTTGTAGTAATATTGATATCGTTATGATAATTATAATTGTAAAAATAGTTTTTAATTACACATACTTAACCGTGACCCACAAGTGCAGACTCCGGCAGGGGTCTGACATTCCTGTCCTGTGTAAACTACTATCCGCCTATGCAGAGAAATTGAAAGTAGCTACGGCCGATAACCTCCCGGAAGTAGGTAACCTCCGCTTTGCTCCCCTGACTAGTGCCCTCTTTTTCCGGCAGCCATCATGACTCCTGTTCCTGTGCTCTTCATACGGTTTTTCGTATTTTGTCCTATTATTGATATTGTGATGGGCACAATAGCCAAAATATTAATGGTTAAACTTAAAGCGTTGGACTTTCAATCTGAGGATCCCGGATTCGAATCTCAGTAATGGCGCATGTTGGGTAATGAGTGGAGATTTTTCCGATTTCCCAGGTCAGCATATAATGATATGTGCAGACCTGCTCGTGCCTGAACCCCCTTCATGTGTATACACAAGCAGAAGATCAAATATGCACGTTAAAGATCCTATAATCTATGTCAGCATTCAGTGGTGGGTTATGGAAACAAGAACATACCCAGCATGCACACCCTTGAAAATGGAGTATGGTTGCCTGCATGGTTGGGTATAAAAATGGTCATAAATGTAAAAAGCCCACTCATGTACATATATGTGAACGTGGGAGTTGCAACCCACAAGTTTCAGTTTCAGTTTCAGTTTCTCAAGGAGGCGCCACTCCGCTCGGACAAATCCATATACGCTACACCACATCGGCTACACAGACGCCTGACAGCAGCATAACCCAACACACTTAGTCAGGCCTTGAGTGCATACTTATGATTTATGCACCTATCAGAGTGGATTTCTTTTTACATAATTTTGCCAGAGGACAACATTCTTATTGCCATGGGTTCTTTTTCAGTGCGCCAAGTGTGTGCTGCACACAGGACCTCAGTTTATTGTCTCATCCAAAAGACTAGACGCTCGGTTTGATTGTCCAGTCAAACTTGGGAGAAAGGGCGAGAATGGGATTCAAACCCACACCCTCACGGACTCTCTGTATTGGCAGCTGAGCGTCTTAACCATTCTGCCACCTTCCTCCTCAGCCCACGAATGAAGAAGAAGATTGATATTGTTGTTGTTTTTATAATCAGTATTGTTATGACCGCGGCAGATGGAGAGGCACTCTCAGGAGTCAGCTACGGATTGGTGAGGACAAGCTGTCAGCTGCTGCAGCAGAAAAGCAAGCTTGCAGAAAAGGGACGGCAGCTGACAGACCAGCATCACCTTACACATGTGATAGTTGTGACAGAGTCTGTCTCTCTCGCATCGGTCTCTACAGTCACAGGCGATGCTGCTCGGTCCAAGCAGACAGCCCAGTTAGACATTAGGTCGGATATACTCTATCCATGGTCAGCCATGACCGAAGGAGGCCTACTGCTACTGATGGAGTCTCCCGTCGGTCCGACGGATGAGTAGGCAGGCAGGCTTATCTGTCGGTGTGTGTCCTCATATGGGAGAAGAGGCCGATTCTGGATGTGCAGCACTTCCCACAGGTGTTGCAAGGGAAAACGTCTCCAGAAGTTGAGCCTGGTTGCCTGACCAGCACAGGTGACTGTTTTTAGTGGGGAGGAGTTGTGCAGTCCCTTCCCCACTCTCTCGCCTACCGACGCTCACAGTCCCACAGGTGCAGATACTGCCACGTGTAGGACGGCCTCGGCAGGTGCAAGTTTTTTTTTTCAGAGCTCCTTCTCCTAGGGGGACTTCCAGCCAAGGATAAGAACTCCCCCTGCCCTTTGGTCATCCTCTTCCGCCTTCACAGCCGTTGGGAAAGGTTTCCTCCTCCGCCTGTTCCGTCGTTGGCAGACTTCACATGCGGCTGGTAGTACTGGGTTACATGGTACCAGTAGCAAGGGCTATGCCCCTGACCTACTACTACTACTATTGTTATTAGTACTTGACGGGCGCAATAGCCGAGTGGTTAAAGCGTTGGACTGGCAATCTGAGGGTCCCGGGTTCGAATCACGGTGACGGCGCCTGGTGGGTAAAGGGTGGAGATTTTTACGATCTCCCAGGTCAACATATGTGCAGACCTGCTAGTGCCTGAACCCCCTTTGTGTGTATATGCAAGCAGAAGATCAAGTACGCACGTTAAAGATCCTGTAATCCATGTCAGCGTTCGGTGAGTTATGGAAACAAGAACATACCCAGCATGCACACCCCTGAAAACGGAGTATGGCTGCCTACATGGCGGGGTAAAAACGGTCATACACGTAAAAGCCCACTCGTGTGCATACGAGTGAACGCAGAAGAAGAAGAAGTAGTTATTAGTACAAGTATCATTATTATCATTATCATGCTTGCCTGCAGGGCCCCAGAACCCAAGTTCAGCTTGGTGAAGGAGCCGGCTGAGGGACACCCAGAGTTTCTGGTGGCAGAAATCCACCTGCCCCTGGTGGTGCGTTCATCGTTGTGTACTGCCATTGCATTGTATTGTGTTGGTTTTTTTTTAATACTTTTTTTTGTCACAACAGAGATTTCTCTGTACGAAATTTTGCGGCTACTCTCCTCCCCTGGGAGTGCGCATTACCATAGTAAAACACTACAGTGTACTGTGCCACCCTTTTTCTGTTTTTCATCTTAATTAAAATTATATATATCTGTTTGCAAGTGGTTTTTTTTTTTTTCTTTTATAGAAGTGTATTTTTTCAAGAGAATTTTACCAGGGACAGCCCTTTTGTTACCGTGGGTTCTTAAAGTGCGCTGTGCACATGCTGTACATGAGACCTCAGTTTATTGTTTCATTCCAATGACTAGCACCAAGACCACCACTCTAGGACTAGTGGAGGGGGGGGATGTGGGGAAGTGGGAGGGGGAGTGAAAATCCTGGGACTTGAACCCTTGCACTGGACGGGCACAATAGCCGAGTGGTTAAAGCGTTGGACTGTCAATCTGAGGGTCCCGGGTTCGAATCACGGTGACGGCGCCTGGTGGGTAAAGGGTGGAGATTTTTATGATCTCCCAGGTCAACATATGTGCAGACTTGCTAGTGCCTGAACCCCTTTCGTGTGAATATGCAAGCAGAAGATCAAATACGCACGTTAAAGATCCTGTAATCCATGTCAGCGTTCGGTGGGTTATGGAAACAAGAACATACCCAGCATGCACACCCCCGAAAACGGAGTATGGCTGCCTACATGGCGGGGTAAAAACGGTCATACATGTAAAAGCCCACTCGTGTGCATACGAGTGAACGCAGAAGAAGAAGAAGAAGAACCCTTGCACACTTGTTTCCTAGTCAGGTGCTTTACCACCGGGCCACTTCCCCACTCAGCAGATTATCAGCTCTCAGTCTGAGGGTTGGGTAGATGATTTGAAGATAGCTTGTTGGTGATTTGATGGTTTTGAAATTCCTTCTTCTTCCATGGTAGCTGTCATTTGATTTGATGACATTGTGTTCTTCTTTATCTTTGGCATGTAACTAAACAACAACAACAAAAAAACAAAGCGAAAACAAACATAAACATGGTGTGCGTTGCTTTTGTTGCATGTGATATGTTTGTGTCTGTGTGAGAGAGTGTGTGTGTGTATGTGTGTGTTTGTGTATGAATCTATGAGAGAGAGAGAGAGAGAGAGAGTATGTGTGTGTGTTTGTGTGTGTGTATATTTGTGTGTGTGTATTCATTCTTGTTTGTTAACAGCGGTTGCTTTTTTTTTTAATCACAGACACAACAACACACTCGTGTACATGTATACACACACACACACACACACACACACACACATGCACACACACACATTTCATTGTAAACAATTTGCTTTTTCAAATTATAGACTAGACACAACAAAACATTCACACACACACACACACACATACACGCACACACGCACACACACACACACACATACACACACACACACACACACTCTCTCTCTCTCTCTCTCTCTCTCTCTCTCACTCTCTCTGTCTTGCTGTGACACACACCCTCACCACCATTCATCGTTTTCACATAACAAGATTGCGGGTTTCAGAAGACGGCCCAGGCGGTCAGTCTTGACGTGGGGGAGGATCGCATCCTGCTGGAGACCCGGTCCAATGTCTATCACTTGGACATCTACCTGCCCTACAATCTGGTGCAGGAGGAGGTGGGGGCACAGTTCGACAGGTCCACAAAGGTGAGGGAAGGAATGAACGAATGATATGGATACTTGTATAGCGCCTACCCTCGGTCTGAGACCAAGCTCTTAAGCCGCTTTACAAACACGGGGTCATTTGCACAACAGGCTACCTACCTGGGTAGAGCCAACTGACGGCTGCCATTGGGCGCTCATTATTCGTTTCCTGTGTCATTCAATCAGATTTCAGGCGCACACACACATGCACACTCAGATGGACATGTAACATTTTACATGTATGACCGTTTTGTTTATTTACCCCACCATGTAGGCATCCATACTCTGCTTTTCGGGACTGTGCATGCTGGATATGTTCTTGTTTCCATAACCCACCAAACACTGACATGGATTACAGATCTTTAACATGTGTTTTTGATCTTCTGCATGTGTATACACATGAAGGGGGTTCAGGCACTAGCAGGTCTGCACATATCTTGACCTGGGAGATCGGAAAAATCCTACAGAGATGCCAGCTGTTACAATTCCACCGTATTTTGTTACACTTGATCACAGATTGTTCCGACATTATGCCAATGTCAATATTGTTCCGACAAGTTTCATTTTTGACTACATAGCATGGTCACATGCTTTCCTGTCGTAACATTACCCAGATGCTCTAGACCAGTCGATCATGAGGTCAGGGCAGTCACTGCTAACCTTGGTCTCACATGATGATGCTTAGCTAAGCACGTGTGTGTTTACATTGAAGCAGCATTGAGTGGACAAATCAGCTTAATTGTTTGCTCAAACAAGAGATGATGTGGCTAAATCAAGTTGCGTCTCAGTCCAACAGTATCCGCCTGGTGGAATAAGCTGTGGAATGCAAGGAAGGAACAAGCAGCATGAAACAGAGAAAGTCAGAAGCGACACAGTGCCACAGATGTGTCAGCTGTAAAGAAGCAGCGGCTGGAAAAGTAGTTTTCCCAAACATACACTGACAAATCTGTTTGTATGCCTTGTAGGTAAAATGTACGTTTGCCGATGTGGCTGAGAGTCTAAGTGTTCCAGCCAAATTCAAAATGTTCCTGCCAATTTCCTGATTGTTCCCACAAACACTTCACAGGGGTTGGCATCTCTGATTCTACACCTCACCAGTAGATGAGGTCATGCTTCTGACGGGCACAACAGCCGAGCAGTTAACTCTCTCCATACGAACGGCGAAAGAGACGATGTTAACAGCGTTTCACCCCAATTACCATCATCAAAATATTGCAAGCGGAAGGCTCTTATACTGAAGAGGTGAATGTTGACAAAGAATACCACAATTCTGACGACGGAAGCTAAAGGTTGGGTCATAGAGACACCCACTGGACATCCGAGGGGTCTGTGTAGAGGAGAAGAGAGGACTGGCCATACTGAATGAGTTAACTCTTTCCATACGAACGGTGAAAGAGACAACGTTAACAGCATTTCACCCCAGTTACCACCATCAAAATATTGCAAGCGGAAGGCTCTTATACTGAAGAGGTGAATGTTGACAAAGAATGCCACAATTCTGACGATGGAAGCTAAAGGTTGGGTCATTGAGACACCCACTGGACATCCGAGGGGTCTGTGTAGAGGAGAAGAGAGGACTGGCCATACTGAATGAGTTAACTCTTTCCATATGAACGGCGAAAGAGACGACGTTAACAGCGTTTCACCCCAGTTACCACCATCAAAATATTGCAAGCGGAAGGCTCTTATACTGAAGAGGTGAATGTTGACAAAGAATGCCACAATTCTGACGACGGAAGCTAAAGGTTGGGTCATTGAGACACCCACTGGACATCCGAGGGGTCTGTGTAGAGGAGAAGAGAGGACTGGCCGTACTGAGTGAGTTAAAGTGTTGGACTTTAAGTCTGAGGGTCCCTGGTTTGAGCCCCAGTCATGGTGCCTGGTGGGTAAAGTGGTGGAGGTTTTTCTGATTCCCATGTCAACAGATGTGCAGACCCGCTAGTGCTTAAACCTCCTACGTGTGTATACGCAGATCAGATGCGCACGTTAAAGATCCCATGATCCATGCCAGTGTTTGGTGCATTATGGAAACAAGAGCATACCCGGCATGCACCCCCCAGAAACAGAGTATTACTGCCTGCTTGGCAAAAGCGGTCACACCATGTAAAAACCCACTTGTGTATACATGGGAGTCACAGCCAAGAAAAAATGGATATGTAAATATAAAAAAGAGTGAACAAGTTGAAAGTTTTAGGGTTTTTTTTTTTCATTATTTGTAGGATTCTTGAAAGTATCACAAAAGGCTTTACCAGCACAATGCTCAGAGAGTGTGTGTGGAAACTATCTCTTCTTTTTTTTCTTTCTTTTTTTTTTAATAATTAAAAAAAAATTTTTTTTTTTTTTACAAATTTACAAGTTATATAACCCATTCCTTTTCTTGTTCAACCTGCTGATATAACTTTTGTTTCAGATTCTGACACTGACAATGCCAGTGCAAGCAGAGTCCTGATTTGATGCAAATGATCAAAGTCTTTGTGATAGTGACTGAGAAAGACTGATGAGAATCAATTTATTGAGGTGTGCATGCACGCATGTGTGTGTGGGTTTTGTGTGTGTGTGTGTGTGTGTGCATGTGGTTTTGTGCATGCGTGTGTGTATGTGGCTTGCGTGTATGTGTGTGTGTGTGTGTGTGGTTGTTGTTTGTACATACTCATGTGTTTGCTGTTGGTGTGTTTATGCATGTAATTATGTGTATGAATGGCAAGAGGCTGGGTATGTGCTTGGTGTCTGTGTAATTTTCTGTACTGATTGCTGTATCTGAAGTTTTTGAAAATACATTTTTCTCCCCAAACTTACTATCGTCATTCCCGTTTGCCATCCTTACTTTCTTTGACTTTGTGTGTTTGTGAGTATGTGTGTGATGAGTGATTTTGTGTGTGTGTCCGTGCATGGCTTTCAGTGTGTGTGTGTGTGTGAGTGTTTGTGTGAGAAAAAGAGTGAGAGAGAGAAGGGGTATGCCTGAGTACTGTTAAATATTAAAGTAATTTGTCAGGATAACTTAGTATGTTCACTTGTGCAACAACAGGCTAATGCACACAAACTCTGACAAAAGCAACAATTGAGAGTGGATCATATTTGTATAGTTATGTTTATCCACAGATACAAATACACGCCAAGATTTAAGGTGTGTGTGTTCGTTTGTGTGTGAAGGTTGTGTGTGTGTGTGTGTGTGTGCGTAAAAGCAGTTTTTCACCATCACTGACTGAGCTGGTTTGGGCATCAGCTGAGTCATAAATTCACACAAAAATGACGAGTCATTTTGATTTAAAAAATTTTTTTTTATGTGTGTGTCTTCCACCGAGGGAGTATTCACACTTATTCCCCAGAAAGACAGTGACAAACTTTGATGATAGTGTACACATGGAAAGCTTTGCTGTGTTTCATTAAAACAGATGATTATGTTTTCACATATTTGATGATAGTAAACACATGAAAAGCTTTGCTGTGTTTCATTAAAACAGATGATTATGTTTTCACATACACACCAAAAAAGAAAAAAATCTGAACTACCCAGATGACTAAGAGTAAATTCTTAAGTCAGAAGTTGTAAGTTTGATCCCCAAATCAGAAACTGTTCTCACTCTTCCCCTTCCTCTTCTGTTGATATACCTCTCATTGTGGTCTGGTTTTGTGGGCCCTACAGGTTGGGACTGAGTTAAGTTCATTCTGTCTTTAAATTATACAGAATTTGTTCTCCTACTCTGCCATTGTTTCCTAATTCTGTCATATTCACAAAAATGTGGGCGTGCCTAACTTACGAGCCTTTACTGAATATAGCCTGCTGAACTCCATTGCAAGACCACCTTCCTGCTCATCCATGTAATTATTGCCAATGTATTGTAATACTTTTTGTGACAACAGATTGCAGTGAGTGAAAGTGGGGCTGCCCTTCCCCAGGGAAAGAGCGTCCTTTTTCTTTGTCTTTTTTCATGTCTACAGGCATATTTATTTTACGATGCAAGTGATTTTTTCTACAGATTTTGGCCATGAACAACCCCTTTGTTGCGGTTGGTTCTTTCGTGTGCTGAGTGCATGCTGCATGTGGGACTGGGTTTATTGTCTCATCCATTTCCAAATGGATGAATAAAGATGTCTCTTCTGAATGACTAGCGCCCATGCCACCACTCATGTTTTTTTTTGGGGGGGAGGGTTTGTTTGGTTTTTTGCTGCCCCATCATCTGCACCGTTTCAGTGGCATTTCCCCCCATGCCGTTCATTCTGAGTCCCTCATACACAGCCACACCTGGGTTTGTCTGTCCCAGCACCGGCAGTCCACAGGGAACCATCGATGTTAGAGGCCCCACACCAGAGAAAACCCTGCACCACTCAAGTTGCTTGCTAGTTAGGTGTGTTAACACTAGGCCACCGCTTGGCTTTCAGCTGATGAACTCCGTCAGAACTCCAAGGGTTGAGGGCCCGGCGCCATTTTCTGACTGTCGTGACTCTTTAACCATTGGACACACATGCTTTGAAAATCCAGGATTTTGTATTTGTATTTGTATTTCTTTCTATCACAAAGGATTTCTCTGTGTGAAATTCGGGCTGCTCTCCCCAGGGAGAGCACGTCGATACACTTCAGCGCCACCCATTTTTTTGTATTTTTTCCTGTGTGCAGTTTTAATTGTTTTTCCTATTGAAGTGGATTTTTCTACAGAATATTGCCAGGAACAACCCTTTTCTTGCCATGGGTTCTTTTACATACGCTAAGTGAATGCTGCACACGGGACCTCGGTTTATCGTCTCATCCAAATGACTAGCGTCCAGACCATCACTCAAGGTCTAGTGGAGGGGGAGAAAATATTGGCGGCTGAGCCGTGATTCGAACCAGCGCACTCAGATTCTCTCGCTTCCGAGGCGGACACGTTACCTCAAGGCCATCACTCTCACATTCTTCATGAACATTGTAAGGAACAGTTTCAGGGTGTGCTATTTTCAAGGTCTGTTCTGACAGCAAAAAGAGCATGGAGCTGTGTTTCTTGTGGAATGTGTGTCTCTGTGAGAGCCATGAGGTATGGAAAGAGATACTGACTGGTGTGCGGTGGTGCAAAATGTGACTTTTTCAAACTATGAAATTTGCCAGGACTTAAAAAAGGTGTCTCTTTCAATCCATGAAACCTGCCAAAACGCACAAAATATGTGATACATGACAAATGCTAACTGCAATACTTAACATGTTCTGAGTGCATTTTGACCATGTAAAAGAACCTACCGGCAATAGCAATGTTGCCCATGCCTAAATTCTGTAGAATAATCCATGTGGGTAAAAGTGTGCTTAAGTCAATAATGCAAAAGACAAATCATGCACAATTTATGTGTGTGTGTGTGTTTTAAATTCAGTGTGTTAAATGTTAAAACATGTATACTTCCATTGTAGGGAATTATGACTGAATTGTTTTTATCTTTCAGATACCAAATTTTTTGGTCTGTAACTGAGCTGTGTGTTTGTGCGTATGTGTGTGTGTGTGTATGGATGAATTGGTGTACACATATTGTTCACATGTACATGTGTGTGCATTTGTATTGTGTGAGAGAGAACTTGGGTAGTTTATGCATGTTCTTCTTCTTCTTTTGCGTTCACTCGTATGCACACGAGTAGGCTTTTACGTGTTTGACCGTTTTTACCCCGCCATGTAGGCAGCCATACTCCGTTTTCAGGGGTGTGCATGCTGGGTATGTTCTTGTTTCCATAACCCACCGAATGCTGACATGGATTACAGGATCTTTAACGTGCGTATTTTATCCAATCTTTAACGTGCGTATTTTATCTTCTGCTTGCATATACACACGAAGGGGATTCAGGCACTAGCAGGTCTGCACATATGTTGACCTGGGAGATCGTAAAAATCTCCACCCTTTACCCACCAGGCACCGTCACCATGATTCGAACCCGGGACCCTCAGATTGACAGTCTAACACTTTAACCACTCTGCTATTGCACCCGTCGTTTATGCATGTTGATATCAAGTGCCTGCATCATGGATGTCATATTGGATGTGGAAATAGGCAAATTCAGTTATGATTTACACACACACACACACAGATGTATATCAAAAGAGCAAATATAACAACTTATGTTGATTTCTTAATTTTATTTTTTCATGCTTCAATCAAACGAAAATGGAATGTAAAATCAACATGAACAAATTCAAATGTTCTATCAATAATTCATGAACAGAATTGAAATATATGTTTATTAACCTGCAATCACAATTTCAGTTTGATAAAAAAAAAAAAAAAAAAAGCAATGTTCACACACATACATTCAAATATGTATTAATCCTTCAGCACACACACACTCGCACACACACGCACACACACACACACAAGTTCAGTGGAGTCAATGAGGAATGGAACCCAGGACACCAAGAGAGTATGATCAATATATATTTAGGAACTATTTAAGATATTCGCAAAACGTTACTTAAACAAAAACTCATTTTGAGCAGATGCACAAACACATCATCCACCAAAACTTAAACATCCCATCTTCCATATTTCCTGTTTACACAATGTATAGTCATTAACAACGCCATTCAGATGCAGCATAACATCTATATGCTTGTAATTTATACAAAATACACAAGCAACATTGATAACTCTCGATAGAATAAAAATAGTAACAGAAACAAAAAATTGAAGATACAGAGCAAAAATATAACCAAAGAATACAAAGGCGCTCATTTGCTCAAAAAACCTTATAATTCTAATGGTACATATTTTTCTGTACTTTGCTTCACTGTCATTATCCAAATTATGTACATAGTACAAAGATTATGAATGTAAAATATGAAAGTAACAGCAAAAAATTCTGTCACACGCACACACACACACACACGCACACACACACATGTACCACAGGCATAAAACATGCAATAGTTTTACTTATACTTTTTTTTTATTTATCAACACTAAGTTGTAGGTCAAGACATGCATACATTTCCAGGAAAAAGAACAAATCTTACTTCAGAAAACAGGAAATTTGGAAAAATTCTTGTAACTATCATAAGCATATTATAATTTTTTTTAATTAAAAAGAGAGATTCACAGACTCTCATGTGCCTTTAGACAGTACAACTAACCACAGAAAGACTTGCACCCAGTCAACATCCCACGTGTGTCATTAGACAGTACAGATAACAGAAAGACTTGCACCCAGTCAACATCCCACGTGTGTCTTTAGACAGTACAGATAACAGAAAGACTTGCACCCAGTCAACATCCCACGTGTGTCTTTAGACAGTACAGATAACAGAAAGACTTGCACCCAGTCAACACCCCACGTGTGTCATTAGACAGTACAGATAACCACAGAAAGACTTGTACCCAGTCCATATCCCACGTGTGTCATCCACCCCTCACTGCAGCACCACAGGCACGCGACGCTGCTGACTTTGAGGGTCTGCACTGATGACCAGACATCCCTCGTCCTGGTTGTACACACAGTGCACAGTGAACACGTCCACATGGGCAGGAAGCTCCAGTCGCCTCTCTACACTCTCCGCACAGGGAGCATCCCCCAGCCAAACCTGACGGTTGGCCGTGATGTGAAGAGTGCGTCCTTGAAGGCTGACGTGCACATCCTCTGGTCTGAAGCCCACAAGCGGCAAGGCAGCGTGAAAAGCTCCAGTGCCATCTGTTGCCATGGCACCATGGTCCTCGTCATGGAGCGTTCCAGACTGTTCGCTCAGCATGCTGCAGTTTTCCTCAGACGCTTGCGCTGCATGTTGTTGGTCGTCCGTGCGTTTGGTGGGTCTGGCTGGGTTTGTGTCAGCTGAGGTGCTGGTGTCTGTGTCAGGCTGTTCTTCAGCTGTTTCTGCTGCCTGTATTTGCCCCTTAGACACCACCCTCCCTTCTTTTACTTGGGCGTCCTCTGCATCAGTGCCAGCCTGATGCTCCTTCAACACCACCTTCCCTTCTCTTTCTTGGGCGTCCTCTGCATCGTTGCCATCCTGATGCCCATCTTCTGAGTTAATGTCCCCAGAACTGACAGGCTCTTCATCAATCACAACAAAGTCTTCAGTGGATGACTCTCGGGTAATTCTCTTTTTTTGTGGAAAGTCCTCGTCAATGGATGAAGATTCGTCCTCTGGTTCCTCGATTATGGGAAACGAGGCGGTGTGGTTGCTGTCTGTAGTTGTCTGGTTGTTCATGTCACCTTTCTCACCAGCTCGGAGAATGGATTGTTGGCTTTTCAGTTCTTCAGTATCAGTCTCCTGTGCTCCATCATTTGACAGGTGGCACAGAGTGCTCAGTTTCTCTTCATTCTGATCACTGACTTCGTCTGTATGGCATGCAGTTTCTTGCCCAGCTGTGTTTTGAGCTCTGGTGCTGTCTTGGTCATCTGCTGCATCTTCTGATTTCTCCTGCAAAGATTCAGCACAGTCAGCTGCAGTGTCCACTTCTTCTGTTTTGTTTTCTGAACCCTGAAGGTCTCCAGCTTTGTCTCCGAGGGCACACAGCTTCTCTGATTTGTCTTCCAGAGCTTCCAGAACTCTCTCGTTTGATTCCAAACTGAGAATTTCCCTTTCATTGTTTGCAGAAACGGCTGTCTTATTCAAACAGTCTGTAAGGGTTTCCTTTCTAACAGGTTTGTTTTCTGTTGGGTCAGTGCTCACCATCTCCCTTTCTGAGGTATCTGCATTCTCCGCATGTTCAGCCAACGTTTCCTTTTCCTCAGCTGTGCTAACAGCCGTGATGTCTTTGAAGCGAGCTTGAAGCACCAGCAAACCATCTTGTTTCATGGAGCAGGTCAGTGTTTTCCGGTCAATATTTTCTGGCAGTGCCACGCTTCTTGTTATTTTCAGTTTGCTGAGATATGTACTTGGGCCACACATGTTATCATGACTGGCATGCACGAGTGCCTTGCCATTGTTCACCTTGACGCTGATCTTGTTGGGGGAAACTCCAGGGAAAAAGAAGGAGTGACGCCACACTGAGTCACCTGATTCAGTTTTGCGAGGAGGACAGCTGCTCATTATCTTTTCTGCTGCCGCACTCTGGTCCTCCGTCTTCTGCACAGTGTTTGACGAACCTTCTGATCCAGTCCTCGAGGATCCAATCCGCGAGGGCTTCTGGACTGGGTCTTCAGTTTTGGGTCTGGATCCCTTGGTTGTGTCTTCAGTTCTGGGTCTGGATCCCCTGGTTGTGTCTTCAGTTCTGGGTCTGCATCCCCTGGTTGTGTCTTCAGTTCTGGGTCTGCATCCCCTGGTTGTGTCTTCAGTTCTGGGTCTGGATCCCCTGGTTGTGTCTTCAGTTCTGGGTCTGCATCCCCTGGTTGTGTCTTCAGTTCTGGGTCTGCATCCCCTGGTTGTGTCTTCAGTTCTGGGTCTGCATCCCCTGGTTGTGTCTTCAGTTCTGGGTCTGGATCCCCTGGTTGTGTCTTCAGTTCTGGGTCTGGATCCCTTGGTTGTGTCTGAAGTGTTGGAGCTATAAGTACTAGCTGATGTTTTGCTGCAGCCCATTTCTTGAGACGAACAGCGTGATGGACGCTGTTTGCCGGCAGTCTGGCTTCTCGTCTCTGCCTCAGTGGATGGACGACAGGGCTGACCAAACAGCTCCCCCAGCAGACCTTCAGCAATGCTGATGGCGTCACTGACTGGCTCTGACATCGGGCAACCACCCACACCAAAGGGAGGCAGCCGCGATGACGATCCTGCAGCGGGACGCTGACTTCTCTCCCCTGATCTGTGGCTGGGTCCCATCATGATGAATGGGACGAACGAGGCCGCTGTCGCAGAGCCAGCCGGCCAGGGTGAACAGGGACGGCTGGTGGACATCCTTGGGGCACAGCCACATCTGTGTCCTGCACTGGGGCCACGGCAATAGAACTGAGGAGAACAGTGGTCACCGGAAAACACTGGAAACCGCATGGTCGCTGGTTGACAGATGATCAGCTTTGACGGCGGAAAAACAAAAGTCTCAAAGTTCAAACTTCAGCTGACAAATCTGACTTTGTCAAACTAGCCCAAAACTATGATCGAGTCTCTCTGAAATGGGCAAAGACCAAGTGATCAACGCTACACTCTTTCTTCTTCTTCTTTTTTTTTTCTTTTTTTCTTCTTCTACAATATAGTTCAGTTTCAGCAGGCACACTGTTCAAAGGTGTATTCACACGTTTATAACGACAGCAGTAAAGTATTGGCTCTTGTTTTCTTCAGCTCGGCAGTTAGTTCTTCTTCTCTGAAGTGCAGAAACAATGACAGAACGTTCACCCGGCCGGTTTCTTATACCTGTCAGTAGGTTTCCATCGACAACCCTCGATTCTTCTGGAGCTGACAATGACATGCGGTTTCTATTTATAAACGGCGTAGCAGACGTTGTGGGCCGGCGCAATGTGCGGTTTCGTCATAATATGGGCGGAGTCTAAAGCGATTGGCAGCTTCGAGAAATGTCGAGAGTTTCGAAGAGTGCTCTCGACTTTTCCAGAATTTATCGTCAATTCTATTCCGAGAACATCAAAGAAATCTCTCTCTCTCCCTTTCTCTCTCTCTCTCTCCCTCTCTCTCCCTCTCTCTCTCTTACAGACGCACGCACACATCAAAATACCATTACATCGTCAATGAAGATTATTTTGTCGTCTGTTGTGTGTGACCTTTCACCCTCTAATGTCGCCGACTTTTGAATCAGACATTTTATTGCTGCTGTTCAACAGAAAGCTGAAAGAAAATAACGCTTTTTTTTTTTTTTTTTTTTTTTAGACTGTACTTTACTTGTTGCATTTTATCTTCACAACACATGACATCAAAAACCAGGACAGGAACTGACCCCGTATTCATGAATATTAATGACCCAAGACATACTTGCTAAATATAGAACTTCCGCAGGAGTTTGTTACTTTTGCTTTTCGGTTGCCATTGATAACATTTTCAACAGAAAGCCAAAAAGTTTTCATCAGCTGTTCGTGTATCTAATTCCTATTTAGGGGGGGGGGGGGGGGGGGGGGGGGGGGGGGGGGGGGAGTATTTGTATTCGTATTTCTTTTTACCACAACAGATTTCTCTGTGTGAAATTCGGGCTGCTCTTCCCAGGGAGAGCGCGTCGCTAACTACAACGCCACCCTTTTTTTGGTATTTTTTCCTGCGTGCAGTTTTATTTGCTTTTCCTATCAAAGTGGATTTTTCTACAGAATTTTGCCAGGAATGTGTGTGTGTGTATGTCAGTGTGTGTGTGTGTGTGTGTTTGTGTGTGTGTGTGTGTGTGTGTGTGTGTGTGTGTGCTCCAGTCACCGATGTTCCCAGGACGTGTTGGACACACTCCTGTGCATGTGTAAAACCAAGAGCAAAACTGACCAGGCAGAAGACAGGTAGAATATGCATGGCAAGAATTGTAACAGTCTTTTTTATTTTTATTTTTATTTTTATTATTTTTTTTTTTGCCTTGCATATAAAAAGGTTCTTTTCTTTCCAAATGAACTATTTTACAACTAATTCAGCACAAATGGATATTACAACGCATAACTACGATAAAAAAAAAATTTAAAAAAAGAAAAGAAAAACGAACTAGTAGATCAGATTAATATGATTTTTTAAATCAACATCTAAATGAATACATTGGCTTCAAATATAGATTTTACCAGCGTAAAAAAAGAGATACCCACCTGCACCTGTACGTCTGTTAAAAGTACCCGACACCGACTTCAGTGACGTTGGTGAAGACAAAACATAACACGTCACCACGCTGATGAAGACAAAACATAACACGTCACCACGTTGATGAAGACAAAACATAACACGTCACCACGTTGATGAAGACAAAACATAACACGTCACCACGTTGGTGAAGACAAAACATAACATATCACCTCGTTGATGAAGACAAAACATAACACGTCACCACGTTGGTGAAGACAAAACATAACACATCACCATGTTCACGAAAACAAAACATAACATATCACCACGTTGATGAAGACAAAACATAACATATCACCTCGTTGATGAAGACAAAACATAACACGTCACCACGTTGGTGAAGACAAAACATAACACGTCACCACGTTGATGAAGACAAAACATAACACATCACCACGTTGATGAAGACAAAACATAACACGTCACCACGTTGATGAAGACAAAACATAACACGTCACCACGTTGATGAAGGCAAAACATAACACGTTGATGAAGGCAAAACATAACACGTTGATGAAGGCAAAACATAACACGTCACCACGTTGATGAAGGCAAAACATAACACGTCACCACGTTGATGAAGACAAAACATAACACGTCACCACGTTGATGAAGGCAAAACATAACACGTCACCACGTTGATGAAGACAAAACATAACACGTCACCACGTTGATGAAGGCAAAACATAACACGTCACCACGTTGGTGAAGACAAAACATAACACATCACCACGTTGATGAAGGCAAAACATAACACGTCACCACGTTGATGAAGGCAAAACATAACACGTTGATGAAGGCAAAACATAACACGTTGATGAAGACAAAACATAACACGTCACCACGTTGATGAAGACAAAACATAACACGTCACCACGTTGATGAAGGCAAAACATAACACGTTGATGAAGGCAAAACATAACACGTCACCACGTTGATGGAGACAAAACATAACACGTCACCACGTTGGTGAAGACAAAACATATCACCACGTTGGTGAAGACAAAACATATCACCACGTTGGTAAAGACAAAACATATCACCACGTTGATGAAGACAAAACATAACACGTCACCACGTTGATGAAGACAAAACATAACACGTCACCATGTTCACGAAAACAAAACATAACATATCACCACGTTGATGAAGACAAAACATAACATATCACCACGTTGATAAAGACAAAACATAACACGTCACCACGTTGATGAAGGCAAAACATAAAACGTCACCACGTTGATGAAGGCAAAACATAACACGTTGATGAAGGCAAAACATAACACGTTGGTGAAGACAAAACATAACACGTCACCACGTTGATGAAGGCAAAACATAAAACGTCACCACGTTGATGAAGGCAAAACATAACACGTTGATGAAGGCAAAACATAACACTTCACCACGTTGATGAAGGCAAAACATAACACGTTGATGAAGGCAAAACATAACACGTTGGTGAAGGCAAAACATAACACGTTGATGAAGGCAAAACATAACACATCACCACGTTGATGAAGGCAAAACATAACACGTTGATGAAGGCAAAACATAACACGTTGATGAAGGCAAAACATAACACGTTGATGAAGACAAAACATAACACGTCACCACGTTGATGAAGGCAAAACATAACACGTTGGTGAAGACAAAACATAACACGTCACCACGTTCATGAAGACAAAACATAACACGTCACCATGTTCATGAAAACAAAACATAACATATCACCACGTTGATGAAGACAAAACATAACATATCACCACGTTGATGAAGACAAAACACAACACGTCACCACGTTGATGGAGACAAAACATAACATATCACCACGTTGGTGAAGACAAAACATAATATATCACCACGTTGATGAAGTCAAAACATAACACGTCACCACGTTAATGAAGGCAAAACATAACACGTCACCACGTTGATGAAGCCTAACACGTCACCACGTTGATGAAGACAAAACGTTAACATATCACCACGTTGATGAAGACAAAACATAACACGTCACTACGTTCATGAAGACAAAACATAATACATAACAATCAATGTAACAATAGTTGTATTTGTGCGTCGGACTGAAAACAACATCAACAACAACAACAACAAAAACCCGGGGATATTTCAATGACTGCATTTGGTATTCGAATAATCATAGTATCAACAACTTTAACAAAATGAATGCCATGCTTTCCGGACCCATCTCTCTCCACACACCCCACCACCCCCCTCTCTCTCTCGCTCTCTGAGTGAATCAGACAGTCTGTCTGTCTGTCTGTCTGTCCCCTTCCCTTTCACGTGTATGTTAGTCATCACGTCATCTGATCAAATCCATTAAAAGAACAAAACAACCCTCGGGCAATGGTGGAGAATTCAGGGGCTGGACGATGGGGAAAAAAACAACAACAGCTAATACACACTGTAATATAACATTCGATTTATCCCCCCCCCCTAACCCTCCCCCCCTTCACCCCCCCCCCCTCCCTCAACCAAAAATGATGATCATCATACCATAGATAAAGCCACGAGCGATAAATGTGGATCGAATTTCTAAGGCCAACGACCCTGCCGGTGACCACTGATCCCAAAACACATCGTTGCCCTGTGATGCCTTGCCCACACAATATCATCTTCTACAGGATTCTAAAACAAAAGCAAATCATTCATAGATGCAGTGATCGCAAAATTTGGGTTTTTGAGTTGTTGGTGGTTCCCCTGGTTAATCAGGCACATTGTCTATGTGTGGAAGACGCTTGTTGTGTTGAATGCCTTTATAAAACAACAGCTTGTGAGGACAAGGGAATTGTTTTGTTTTTTTGTGGGTTTTTTTACAGCACACACACACACACACACACACACACACACACACACACACACACGTTTGATATCTGTCATTTCTGTAAGGGACTAGGCAAAGTATATAAACCGATAAATTACAACAACAACAAAAACAACAAAACGCACACACTATATTACAAATGTACTTGATCACGAGTACGCCAGGTACAAACGTACGGAGTATTTCGGTGCTGAAGTACTGGCCCTGATGGAAGCGAAGAACGTGCGCAGCCACGTGAGACTGGGTCTAATTATAGTCATGATGAAGCAACAAACGTATGACACAGAACCTGACCGACCGTTGGTCAATGCAACGTGTGACCAACACCTCTCTTGGGGGCGCGGTGTGTCCGTGTTATGTGACAGGGTTCAGTGTCAGGGTATATCCTGTTCGTCAGGGGTTTTCATCTGGTTTGGGTTTGGGTTTTTATCAGAAAAAATCTTGTTATATATATATATATATATATATATTTTTTTTTTTTTTCCCCATCATCTGCACCACCGTTTCAGTGGCATTACTCCCACGTCGCTCATTCCGAGTCCCCCATACACAGTCACACCCGGGTTTGTGTGTCGCAGTCCCAGCATCGGCAATCCTCAGGGAACTATCGATGTCAGGTCGCCAGGAAGCCACACACCAGAGGAGACCCTGCACTACTGCTGAGTCATATCGGTGGTGTTCGATAGTGGATGTTCTGATTTAACGTAATAAGGACACCACCTACTAAGCCCCCTACTGACGACAATAATGGCTTAGTCGCGGAGCCAGACAGTGTGAGCGTCTCCCCAAGAGTGGAGACCGCCACCATGTCCCTCCAACGACAGTCCCCCACGAACCCGCCGACACTAAGGACCTTGCGCGGAAGTGGACTGAAGGGGTATCGAAACTAAGGTCACAATGAGAGCAGGGCATGAAAGACCACTTAAGTTGGGACTTTAAAATTTTTTTATTTTATTTTTATACATCGATGATGATGGAAGTGGAGGAGGATGACGATGACGATTATGATGAAGATGCTGCTACGGAGGTCTATTTAGGTTTGGCAAGGCTCTACGCTTCCTGTCATAATGATATCCGGGTGTCAACCAGGCCCGAGACACACAGGCACTTGCAGTGTTGGTCAGGAAATTCGAGCAACACACCCAAAGACGCATCTGTAGGTAGGAGTCAGCCGCGGGCCAAAAAACCCGCCGGGATTCGAACCCGAGTCCTCCCAGCCGTCTATATAGTTATTTAAGCTTGATGTATATAGCCCAGCCGATCACATGGGGCCATTATATCAAGGATAAAAACAACAACAACAACAACAAAGAAAAAAAAAAGGAAGGAAGGAAAGGAAGAAGAGAAAAAGAAAGAGAAAATAAGTAAATATCGATCCCCAACCTGAAGAAGAAGATAATGATGATGATGATGATGATTTTGACGACGACGACGACGATGATGATGATGAAGATGATTATGACGATGAAGATTATGACGATGATGAAGGAGAAGAAGATGATGATGCAGGAGAACAACAAGAAGAAGATTATGATGATGATGGTGATGATGCACGATGATGTTGATGAAGGAGAAGAAAAACAAGAAGAAAAAGTAGAAAAGGAAACCAGGAACAAGTACAATGTGTCTACATTCATACACACAAACCGAGAACGCACCTCTGATGGTGACTTTTCCGACCTTTTTTTTCTGCCAAAGGAAAAACAACAACAAAAAACAAACGCCTAACATGATCATAAACAGGTTTTGCACAACACACAGAATCATATATAACAACAGGCATACAAAACCAAAAACCATAATCGCGGGCACCTTGAAGTCCTATAGGCGAAAAGCACAGACTGGGAGTGCAACGAACCATCCTGTAGCGGTATTCTAGCACAGACAGAGAATGGACCGAATCATTCTGTAGAGGTATTCTAGCACATAGAATGGACCGAACCATTCTGTAGAGGTATTCTAGCACAGACAGAGAATGGACCGAATCATTCTGTAGAGGTATTCTAGCACATAGAATGGACCGAACCATTCTGTAGCGGTATTCTAGCACAGACTGAGAATGGACCGAACCATCCTGTAGCGGTATTCTAGCACAGACTGAGAATGGACCGAACCATCCTGTAGCGGTATTCTAGCAGAAACAGAGAATGGACCGGACCATCCTGTAACGGTATTCTAGCACAGACAGAGAATGGACCGAACCATCCTGTAGCGGTATTCTAGCACATAGAATGGACCGAACCATTCTGTAGTGGTATTCTAGCACATAGAATGGACCGAACCATCCTGTAGCGTTATTCTAGCAGCCTGAGAATGGACCGAACCATTCTGTAGTGGTATTCTAGCACAGACTGAGAATGGACCGAACCGTCCTGAAACGGCATTCTAGCACAGACTGAAAATGGACCGAACCATCCTGTAGTATTACCGAACCACTCTGTAGAGGTATTCTACCACAGAGAATGGACCGAACCATTCTGCAGCGGTATTCTAGCACAGAAAATGGACCGAGCCATCATGTAGAGGTATTCTAGCACAGACTGAGAATGGACCGAACCATCCTGCAGCGGTATTCTAGCAGAAACAGAGAATGGACCGAACCATCCTGTAACGGTATTCTAGCACAGACTGAGAATGGACCGAACCATCCTGCAGCGGTATTCTAGCAGAAACAGAGAATGGACCGAACCATCCTGTAACGGTATTCTAGCACAGACTGAGAATGGACCGAACCATCCTGCAGCGGTATTCTAGCAGAAACAGAGAATGGACCGGACCATCCTGTAACGGTATTCTAGCACAGACTGAGAATGGACCGAACCATCCTGTAGCGGTTTTCTAGCACAGACTGAGAATGGACCGAACCATCCTGTAGCGGTATTCTAGCACAGACTGAGAATGGACCGAACCATCCTGTAGCGGTATTCTAGCACAGACAGAGAATGGACCGAACCATCCTGTAGCGGTATTCTAGCACAGACTGAGAATGGACCGAACCATCCTGTAGCGGTATTTTAGTACAGACAGAGAATGGACCGAACCATCCTGTAGCGGTATTCTAGCAGCCTTAGAATGGACCGAACCATCCTGTAGCGGTATTCTAGCACAGACAACACCTTTCAAGGCTTTGTAGAGAAAACAGGTGGATGGACCAGCGAGGCAGAAAACCAAAATTGACGAGACGAAAGAAAGAGAAGGAAAAAAAAAAAAATAAAAATAAAGAGAGCTTAATAAGAGAGAGGAAAAAATAATGTCCAGCACAGAATTTTCAAGAAGGTGGGAATACTATTTATACTGAGTCCCCAGGCATTCCCAGTGTAGAACGTGTGTGTGTGTGTGTGTGTGTGTGTGTGTGTGTGTGTGTGTGTGTGTGTGTGTGTGTGTGTGTGTGTGTGTGTTCCCTATTGTCAAACAAAAGCCTTATCTCGAAAACTAAAACTGACCACAAACGGTATATACTTTCGGACTGATTTTATGTAACCCAGTCATCATTTAAGACTGCTTTCACAAGCATATGTGTTCAGTCTTCCAGAAAACTGCATCGTTGACATTACTGCCCGTGGACCTTGGAATTAAGGTGAACAGCCAGACTAATGTGAGGTTTTGTTCGTTAGGCTCTTGCTTGCTCATTTACTTACTAACTTGGTACTGTTTTTTTACACCGTGATGTATTCCGTAAGTTTAACTCTTGCCATACGAACGGCGAAAGAGACGACGTTAACAGCGTTTCATCCCAATTACCATCATCAAAATATTGCAAGCGGAAGGCTCTTATACTAAAGAGGTGAATGTTGACAAAGAATACCACAGTTCTGACGACGGAAGCTAAAGGTTGGGTCATTCAGACACCCACTGGACATCCGAGGGGTCTGTGTAGAGGAGAAGAGAGGACTGGCCGTACTGAGTGAGTTAATATATCAGTAAATAAAATAAAAAAAGATAAAAAAGTAAACTCGAAAAAATGCCCACAGCCGTGTTACATAGATAAATAGATAAATAGATGCAACAAACAAAACAGTTTCAGTTTCTCATTGCGTTCGGACAAATCCATATACGCTACACCGCATCTGCTAGGCAGAAGCCTAACCAACAGCATAACCCAACGCGCTTAGTCAGGCCTCAGTTGAGTGCATGCATATATATATTTATGCACCCGTCAGAGTGGATTTTTTCCCCCAGAGGACAACACTCTCGTTGCCATGGGTTCTTTTTCAGTGCCAAGCCAAGTGCGTGCTGCACACGGGACCTCGGGTTATCGTCTCATCCAAGATGCTCAGTTCCACTTTCCAGTCAAACGTGAGAGAAATGGGGACGAAGAGCGGGATTCGAACCCACACCCTCAGTCATGGACTGTCTGTACTGGCAGATGAGCGTCTTAACCATTCTGCCACCTTCCTCCATAACTGATGATGATGATGATGATGATTTTTTTTCTTCTGCGTTCACTCGTATGCACACGAGTGGGCTTTTACGTATATGACCGTTTTTACCCCGCCATGTAGGCAGCCATACTCCGTTTTCAGGGGTGTGCATGCTGGGTATGTCCTTGTTTCTATAACCGACCGAACGCCGAGATGGATTACAGGATCTTTAACGTGCGTATTTGATCTTCTGCTTGCATATACACACGAAGGGGGTTCAGGCACTAGCAGGTCTGCACATATGTTGACCTGGGAGATCGTAAAAATCTCCACCCTTCACCCACCAGGCGCCGTCACCGTGATTCGAACCCGGGACCCTCAGATTGACAGTCCAACGCTTTAACCACTCGGCTATTGCGCCCGTCGATGATGATGATGATAACAACTATGATGAAACTGAACCAGAGAGAGAGAGAGAGAGAGAAATACAAACAGGGCTTACCATCCTTGGGTAATCACCCCGCTGTGATGTACTGATGCAGAAAGCTAGGCGTGCTGTCAATTGACGATTATACCAGCCTCGGAAC
Organism: Babylonia areolata; assembly: GCF_041734735.1. Classification (NCBI taxonomy): domain Eukaryota; kingdom Metazoa; phylum Mollusca; class Gastropoda; order Neogastropoda; family Buccinidae; genus Babylonia; species Babylonia areolata. The sequence goes on along the minus strand of NC_134881.1, from coordinate 51,337,797 downwards.
CTCGCTGATGACGATGACGATGACGATGACGATGAAGAAGCTGTGGCAGTCACTGATGGTGCTCTTGTCATTGTTGAGCGTATCGTCGGCCTTCCTGGTCTTCAAGTTGGGCCAGTGTCCTACACCCCCTGTCAAAACAGATTTCGACGTCACAAGGGTACGTATATATGATACTTGTGACTCTGTGTGTGTGTGTGTGTGTGTGTGTGTGTGTGTGTGTGTGTGTGTGTGTCTGTGTGTTTGTGTGTGTGTGTGTGTGTGTCTGTGTGTGTGACAGACAGACAGACTGACTGACTGACTGATAGACAGAGAGAGAAAACACTGAAAATGTATTCATGTCATTACTTGTAAAGCTCTAGTGACATAGTAGGTACAAATCAGAACAAAAATGGTGCCAAAACAGATAAAATGGAATAGAAAGGAAAAAACATAATTGAAGCAAAAAACAAAAAACAAAAAACAAAAAAAAAATCTACTAAGGGATAAGCTGTGCATTGGTACTTCGTCGTAAGCTTTAAAAAGTCCATGTAGAAGGGGGGTATTGTGTCTTCCACCCCCCCGCCCCACTCCCAATAGTTCGTCTCCAAAGTTTGGACAGTACACAGGAACAAAGTTCATATAATCCATATAACAGTTATCTGAGCATGTGTCATCGACACACATATCAATACGAACACGTAACAAAGTACATATAAAACATATAATGATTATTTAAGCCTGTAACATTGAAAGACATCATATCAATATGAACACATCACAAAAATACATTGTCGAAATACATAGGTCTTTTCTGCCTCCTGCAACACACACACACACACACACACACACACACACAGAATTATAATAACCGGATATATATATATATATATATATATATATATATATATATATATCATATATATATTTTATGTATGTATATATGTATGTGTACATATAATGCATCTGTGTGTGTGTGTGTGTGTGTGTGTGTGTGTGTGTGTGTGTGTGTGTATTTAGAATAAGTCCAATACATTTATCATAATTATTTCATGCACAAAAAACTTGATAGCGACCCAGCAAGTGACAAATATAATTACAATCAGTAGCATTTCTTCATAATCGTCCGAAACAATGAGTTTACTTTCAATAATTATCCCACTTACAGTACTGATTCCGCGCAATCTCTTATGAATGAAACACTCAACACAAATAGAGACATAAACCCTTCATTATTATTAGTGTTATGTTCTCTGTTTGGTTTGACATCATTGGAATCGCGACACGGAAGAAAACATGATTAACCTATGTGTAATGATATATATATATATATATATATATATATATATATATATATATATATATATATATATAAGGTAGTTCTAGTTTTGATCGATTGACATTGAGAGAGGGAAGATGGGCGAGCGAGTGAGCGAGGGACAGAGACAGAGACAGACAGACAGACAGACCGACCGACAGGCAGGCAGAGACAGAAAGAGACGGAGACAAGAGACAGAGAGATGACACTTGAATTTACTATTGTCATGACTAAAAAAGGTCTGAGAGAGAGAGAGAGAGAGAGAGAGAGAGAGAGAGAGAGAGAGAGAGAGAGAGAGAGAGAATCACTGCTCTCATAATTATCTGTTCTCTCTGTGTTTCCAGTACACAGGTAAATGGTGGGAGTTCAAACGTTTTCCAGCTCCGTTCGAATTCGCCAACACGTGTGGTTTCGCCAACTACACCCTGATTGATAGCAGTAAGATCAAGGTCGTTAACTCCGGCATACAAAAGATCAACCTGTGAGTACTGCAGTGGTTGCCCTTGAGGCATGGTTTGTGTGTGTGTGTGTGTGTGTGTGTGTGTGTGTGTGTGTGTGTGTGTGTGTGTGTGTGTGTTCTCTCTCTCTCTGTGTCTCTCTCTGTCTCTGTCTCTTTGTGATAAGGCATATTTGAACCCTGATTAAAAAAGAGTACAAGCGATGATTTTGCTCTCTTTTCTACTTCTGTTTAGATACGTTTTATTTGACCGTGACCACAAACACAATTTATTTTGTTGGTTGCTGTTTAAAGACGCTGTATTTTTTATCCTGACAACAGACACAGTAATAAAATTATATTTGTTGGTCGCCCATTGTTTTGCTGTTTAATTAAAGACGTTTTATTTGACCGTGACAACAGACACACAATATTTCTGTCTGCTGCCCATTGTATTGTTGGTTTGTGAATTTCCTTTCTTCCCCCTCCCTTTCTCCCCCCCCCCCCCGCCCCCCCCAGCCTGTTCTACACATACCGCAGACCTGTGGTGGCTACGGGAGAAGCGGTCATTGTGGACCCTGCAAATCCCGGAGCTCTGAAGGTGTCTTTTGGGAATATGCCAGACACCGGTGCGTACCAGCTTTCTTTCTCATGTCATACGGGGATCGATATTTACAGTTGTTCAGCCTTTATATGACCCTATATGTCTACTTTACTACAAACAAACAAACAAAGAAACAAGCAAAAAAACAAAAACGAAACAAAACAAAACAAAAAAGAGAGACATACATTGATAAAGGAACTGGTATTCAATTGAGGAAAAACAACATTAGACTGGTAACACCAACTTTTGATTGATACATGATTGTGAATCGACACGGGTTTGGCTGTGCATGGCATTGTATATCTTTGGAATGTCCTTCGCATGTCTACCCTTGAAGCAAATTCTTGGAATCTGAAAGACTTGTGTCCTTATCTTTGAGTTTTGCTCTCCGTCATAAATGATAAAAAAATAAAAACAAAAATCCTGAAGATAAAAAAAAAGAAAAGGTTCAACGAAAGGATATATTCTTTTCCTTTGTCCACTTTGAGAGCAAGCGAGCGAGCAAAAGAGAGAGAAAGGAAGAGAGAGAGGGGTGTTGAAAAATATAAATCACATATTACGTTAGATAAATAATCGTATGATAACATTGTATTACAGATGGAAAAGCCAATTATCTCGTGGTGGATACGGACTATGACAACTATGCAGTTGTCTTCTCTTGTACTGACTTGGGCATTGGAAACATTCGTGAGTATTAGTGAACTCATGTACATGCGTCTGTCTGTGTGCACGCACTTGTGAATGTATTTATGAGCATGAGCGCAAGCGCGTACGCGTGCGCGCGTGCGTGTATGTGCGCGTGTGTGTATGTGTATGGGTAAGTGTGTGCCTCACAGAGAGAGAGAGAGAGAGAGAGAGAGAGAGAGAGAGAGAGAGAGGAAGAGAGATTTTCCTAATTTCAACCGAAATTTGGTGTTGACAGAAAGTATTTCCAGAGAAAATTAATTTGTTAAATTTTACCAGGGTCACACACACACACACACACACACACACACACACACACACACACACACACACATGCATACAGAAACATGCATATAACCGAAACACAGAGTCATTGCAGAGACACACTTGAGCCGATAACGACGATGGCAACGACAACGACGACGATGATGATAACAACCATGATGATGATGATGATGATGACAATGATGAGATGATGAGAATGGTGACGACGACGAGTACAACGACGACGACGACGATGATAATATTAATAAAGATGATGGTGATGATAATGACGATGGCGGTGAAGACGATGATGATGATGTATCTGTCCCGCAGAGTTTGCCTGGATCCTGACCAGAGCTCAGGGTGTGGCGCCCACCAGGCTGGCGGACATCAACAGGACCCTGCAAGACTCTGGCGTGGACCTGTCACACTTCATCACCGTCGATCACACAGACTGCTGAAATCACAGGCAGACGACCAGGGCCCAACTGGAATGAACCTCACACCAGAACGGACCTCCCGCCCTCAGCAGACAACGATGACTCACCCCCACCCCCACCCCCCCTCGGAACGCAAGAACAGTCAGGACGTCATCCCCCTTCAGACAGTCAGGACTTCACCCTTATTCAGACAGCCAGGACGTCACCCCTATTCAGACAGTCAGGACGTCACCCCTATTCAGACAGTCAGGACGTCACCCCTACTCAGACAGCCAGGACTTCATCCCTATTCAGACAGTCAGGACTTCACCCCTATTCAGACAGTCAGGACGTCACCCCTATTCAGACAGCCAGGACGTCACCCCTATTCAGACAGCCAGGACTTCACTCCTCTACAGGCAACCATGACGTCATCCCTCTGCAGACAGTCAGGACTTCACCCTCGGAACGCCAGAAGAACAGCAAAGACTTGAACCTTCTACAAACAGCAGAGCCCCCCCCCCCCCCCCCCCCACACACACACACACACACCCTCTCCTCCTCAGAACGTCAGGAGAACAGCCAGGACCATCCCCCCTCCCCCTCCCAAGAGGTCCAGCCAGGACTTCACCCCTTGGAGCTTCACTGCCCTGTCACACTCTGAGAACCACTGCCCCCCCCCCCCCCCCCCTGCGCCCCCCTCCCACCCCCCACCCCCACCCCCTGAGCCCCTCTGAAGGCCCACAGACCTCCCACCCGGACACACTCCCAGGTATTAACCCCCACCCCCCCCCCCCCTTGAACAACGCAACTTGCACCGCACACAGACCTAGCCCTGAGCAATGTCAAACTCCATTCTGCTGGGAGAATGCACGAACAGCGTCACCCAATTAATCGTATGACATAGGCAGGTCGCAGTCATGCAGCAATGACACCAGTTGTCTCGAATTTCGTCATTTTTCACAGTGTGGCGCATACTGGTACAGTTTGAGGTGTATCTTTGCGTAAATAGCCATGTGATCATAATATTGATATATTACATATGTGTGTGTCTTATAAGAAGGGTTTTGTGTGTGACTGTAAATGTCCGTGAATCTTATTTGAACTTTGGAATATGAGAGAAAAGTCTCTGTGTCGATCTCGATCCCAACATCTCTCTCTCTCTCTCTCTCTCTCTCTCTCTCTGTGTGTCTCTGTATATACAGTGTAAGAGTTTTACAGTGTGGAATGTGTGACATTTATTCGTACATTTTGAGACGCACTTACTTACGTATATGTATAAACGTCCATGACACATTAAAATAAACTTTTGAAAAATCTGACGAGAGAAAATGTTCTCCCTGTCTGTCTGTCTGTCTGTCTGTCTGTCTCTCGTGTGTGTGTACGTGTGTGCGCCTGTGTGTGTGAGTATCACGCGCACGCAAGCACGCCATGCGGCCTGTATGTAGTTGCATCCCCACAAGTATACAATAGGTGAAGAATGTTCACAAGGTTTAGGTATTGTACCCGTATTGAGGGTACGTACGGGGTGGATAAAGGGTACACGGCCAGGTCACAAACCTGTGGAGGGGTGGGGACGGGTACAGAAATAGAAAGGAAATAAAGAGAAGTGAGAAGTAAGATCGACAGAAAGGGTGGGTACGGGTGGGGAATGTGGGTGGGTCGGAGGAGAGTGGGTGGAAGAAGGGGAACGGCCGTGAGAGACTCGGGTTGAAGGTGAGGTATTGAGGTTAAATGGTCAAGCCCACACTGAACATTCTTCTTTTCGTCTACCTTTCTCTCTCTCTCTCTCTCTCTCTCTCTCTCTCTCTCTCTCTTTCTCAGTGGGAATGTTGGCTGGCGTTGAACGTGCACCCATACACACACAAGCGCGCGCGCGTGCGCGCGAACACACACACACACACACACACACACACACACACACACACACGTGATCGCCCCCTATACCTCTTCCCCCACACGACCTCCACCTCACACATACTTCAGCTGTCCACTTGACCATCACACTCAAGCGGTTCTCCCACCGTCAACAGCCAAGGCAGTCACCTGACCTCTCTTCTCTCTGGCGTCGGGCCTGGCACGGGTGACTGAGCAAACACGCAGAGGAAGGAGGGGGTGAGAGGTGGGGGCGGGGTGAAGAGAGGTGAAAAAGTAGGAGTGGAGGTGGGGGTGTTCCCAATGTCAGTCCCGTGTTCAGTTCACGTGTTGCACGGTTCGCAAGGCCAGTGCAGTTATTCACAGTCAGGTATATTCCGTTTGTATTAAGTTTTGGCTTAAAATTCTGACGGAGGTGCGTGTGTGTGTGTGTGTGTGTGTGTGTGTGTGTGTGTGTGTGTGTCTATGTCTGTGTCTGTGTGTGTGTCTGTGTGTCTGTGCATGTATGTGTGAAGTTTCATTGTACAGTGACATCCATCATCCTGTGACAGACCTGAGTGTCACCCCAGGACATGACCGTGTATGGGAAATCGCTAGTATCAAAAGTTGCAAAAGATCTGCATGATGATTTTCACTATGAAAACAAAACTATATTTATTCATGACAAAAATGAAAAAGCACCACTAAATGACTGTGTTGTAAAATGAGCATTTCTTTGTTTCAAGTTTATTGACATCCTTGACATCGTAACGCTAAAATAGCCGCACAGTTACACAAGAATAACTGACTTATATACTTGTGCGACCATGCGAAGATTCACTGTCAAAAATAATGTTTGAGACTTGTGCACATTCACACTACACAAAGACACAAAATGTTATAATTAGCAGCACAAATGCGGGGGTAATACTGGTAGCAAAACGCGCATCATTGTTAATTTCTTTGACATTATCGAATAAATTATATCAATCGAGGGGGAAAAAAAGCAACACTAATTATTTTGACTGACAGTTTGATTAAAGTATTGACTTATGTATCATTTCATAAAAGGTATACTCTACTCTGGAAGAGATTTTCATTTTCATCATGTAGACATTATAATAGCAATGATATCAATAATAATGGTATTTATATAGCACTGAATCTTCTGCAGAGACAAATCAAAGCGCTTTCGCACCAGTCATTCACACGCATGCATAACTCAAAAATTGGAGAAACTAAAAACAAGGAAGAGGCAGGGAAGGGAGGCTATTTTGGGAAGAGGTGGGTTTTAAGGCCAGACTTGAAAGGGCTGAGTGTGGAGACTTGACGAAGCGAAAGAGAAAGTTCATTCCAATTGCAAGGTCCAGAGACATAGAAAGAACGGCGGCCAACAGTCGAGTTATGACACAAAATGAATAATCAGCCATAAAAATAGTAATATGAGGCATCATCTGTGAGATTTGGCAGGCTTACTTCTTGTCTGCAGACCTAGATATACCGCCTGGGAGATTCACATTAGGCCTCGGCCAGTCTTATATGCTGCGTACTACCTTCTGAAAAGATTATGATGCAACTACATCATATAATTATCAAGCCAACTACTTTTGATTGATCTATACTTGTAACCATCAGCGAGTGCCATTGTAGCTGCATTCGCGTCACACACACACACACACACACACACACACACTTTCACAGTTTTTGATTAAGAGCAATTGTATGTTTTCTGGTCTTCACATTAATAACAAACCGATCAGCCAACAAAAACATCGGTCCTCACTCCCTTAAAAAACAAAAAATACTGAACGAACGGCATATACGACTAGCTTGGCGTTTACGTAAAGTGAAAAAAAAAGGAAAAAAATATAATGAAAAGAAGTTGAGCGACCAGAGTACATCCACACTCACACACACGCACACACACACAACACATACAGTGCGCAACAAGTGTGTTGGTCCGTGGTTTCCGTTGTCTTCCTGGGCTGCCATTTTTCTTCGTTCACCTTGTTAAGGTAACATGTGCTTCTGTTTATTGGCCGGGTTAATAAGGAGTCGTTTAGAAAATGTGAAAGGAGTAGTTTTGTTGTTGTTGTTGATAGTGTTGGGTATTTTTTCCTCTGCACCACTCAAATCCACCTCCCACTGAGTGTGCACTTTTGAGAACATGATCGTCAGTCATAATTGTCGTCTTCTACTTTGAACATTGACCAGCCTCACGTGCACATAGCATGTTAGGTAGGGATTGTAACAGGAGGAAGGGAGCAAGAGTTGGACTGTCTTTGCCTCCTGAACAACATCAACAAAACAACAGCAAAACAGCAACCCCCTGCTAAAGAATCCTTTTCGAAACAGATTTCGGGAGAGCCAGAGATGGAGAATGTGCGTGTGGGAAGAGGGAGGAGAGGGGGGGTGTACTGGAGGTGAGTTAAGTGTGCAAATATTCTTCAGCCTACTGCCCCGGCGGATGTCGCAATGTTCACTGGAAATTAAAAAGTCGGTCGTCTGCTTTAAGTGCCTCAGCAAACAAGGACTACTTTCATGAACGGGAATGGTAAACAAAGTAGGAATTTACACTGGGTCCTCTCACTGTTGATGGAGCCTTTATTTGCCTCCCTTATCTTCCAGTGGTGAAGATCCTTTAGTTAAGATTTGTTTTTCTTCTAGATCCATATTCTGTATTGTATTGTAATATTTTTTTGGTGTCACAATAGATAGCTCTTGTGTGTGAAATGTCGGCTGCTTTCCTCGGGGACAGCGCTTCGCCACAGTGCAGCGCCACCCTGCTTTCTTTTCCGTTTCTCTGTCTGCAGGCGTGTTTACGATCAAAGAGTTTGGTTGTTTTTTTCCGTGGCCAGGGACAACTCTTTTGGTGCTGTGGGTTCTTTTTCAGAGCGCCATGCGCATGTTGCACATGGACCTCGCTTTATCGTCTGATCCGAATGACTATTGCGGTCAGGCCAGCAGTCATGGTCTTGTGGAGAGAGGAGTGGAGTACAACTTGTGGGTCGGACATGGGACTGGAACTATGTACACTGGCTTCCTAGTCGGCCACGCTACCGCCAGGCCACTGCCACAGATCTGGATTGTTACACCACTCAAATCTGAATCCATTGGTTCCTGGTCTCCAGACAACACTTCCATCAAGTTTTCGGCACACCGTTCAGAATGTAGTTCATTTGTTGCACAGTCTCACGGACGAACTGGAGTGAAAATATGAAAGTTCACTGATCTTGTTTCCAAGTCCTCGCTAGTTATCAGCTTTCACGGAAAGCTCTGCAGAACATTTGTGATGAATTGCTTTGGTTCTCTGTGATATGACAGTATACAGACAGATACATAGATAGACAGATAGATGCATGTATATGCATATATACCCACAATGCGCTTGCCTGCAATGAACCAGTTTTTTTTTTTTAGATGTCCAGTCTCTCCCCCCCGTTCCCCCAACCCCCTCTCTGTCTATATTTTTGTCTTGCACACACACACACACACACACACACACACACTCATATATATATATATATATATATATATATATATATACATATGTGGAGGGGTGGGGTGTGGGGGGTATTGGGGTTGGGAGAAGCTGGAAAAGGAGGATGAAGTGTGGGGGAGGAGGGGGGGGAGCGGGAGGTAGGGGGGGGGGGAGGGTGAGAAACGGGTTGAAGAGTAGGGGAGGAGGGAGAGGTGCTGAAGGGTGGTTGATGTGAAAATGTTGAAATTGGTGGGTGTCGCAATGTTCATTGGAAGTTTAAAAGTAGGTCGCTGGAGTAAGTGCTTCTGTACTCAGCACATAGCAAACATGAACCTCCAATGGAAAACCGAACGACAGGAAGATGGAATTTACCTTACCCTATGTGTTTATCTTCGAAAGAAAAGGAAAAGAAAGAAAGAAAGAAATTAGGTCGAAATTTTCGTAACACGAAAATAGAGACTTGCAAAGGGCATTTAAAAAGCAACATCATAACAAGCATTTTCGCCTTTCATACAACGCTTCTGGCCAGATCCACATTTCTCCCCCTAAGCCCTCCACTCACCTCTCTCTCTCTCACACACACACACTTTTCCTCCCTCTCTCTCCCCCATCCCCTCTCTCTTCCCCCTCTCTCACCGTTTGCTTTCCCTCTCTTTCTCTCACACACAGACACACACTCTTTCTCTCTCTCTGTCTCTCTCTCTCTCTCACACTTCAGAAAAAGAAAACGACAGTACATTACTACCTAATCTGATAAATTCAGTTAGCAACCAGTAAGAATTTGGAAGCATCTTCTTGAAATGTCAACGAAAAAATGCCAAACAACCAATGATTTCACTGTTAATGAATGGTATGATCAAGTTTAGAGAATACAAAAAATATAAATATAACAGTAAATACAGTTTGCATATAATTTGGCTGTTATATTTATAATTTGGCTGTTATATTTATATTTTTTGTATTCTCTAAACTTGGCACTTTGATCTGATATTCTGACACAACAACAAGAGCAGTCATTATTATCATTTTTTGTTCAAACAGGAACTTCTTTTGCTGAGCATGGAAGTTTTATTTATTTTGCAAACGTTTTGGTACAGATAGTAAAGAAGTTAAATTAATCTGTAATTAATGCTAGGGGACTTAATTTGCTTTAAACTGATCTTTCTCATCTTAAACATTACATTTTGAAATTATACTCAATACATAAAAAGCTTGTGTGTTTTACTCTCAGTGTACAGGGCTTTCACTATGTTCATTCGCCCAAGTAGTCTTTTTCGGAAAATACTAAAATCAATACAACGAGTGGACTTGACAGATCTATTGGCTGAGCCCTGAAAGTCATGGGCAAAAATCAATTGTGTACACATATGTGATGGGGTGGTAAGGTGGTGTTAGAGAAGGTGAAGACAGGTATAAGGTGTTTGCAGAAGAGAGCTGCAGCCAGGCAAAGTAGACTCGGGAAGGCAGTGCGCTGGTTTTCTTCTTTTATTCTCTCATTCTTCCAGGCCAGGAGAGTTCTCTGTTTGTCTGGCACTCGCTCACTCCTTATATTCTGTTCCGCCGAACCGCAAAGCCAGCGCCGCGAAGCGACTCACGAAACCGGCCCTCCGCGAGTCTTGAGGGGCCAAGCTTGTGTTTGTTTGACCAAATTTAGCGGCTTCTGACTTTCGGCTCGGGAAACTAACATAGACATATTATATATCACACAAAACTGCAAGAGACGAGCATTTTCTTAAGCTAAACCATTTTCTACAAAAATAATGTAGTTAAAAACTGTAAACAAAAAGAGTCACTGAATGAACGAGCTTTTAACGAGTTCATTTATCATTTTTGTACATTACAACAATTAATACGTCGCGATATGTAATATAACTGCAACAATTAAATAACTGAACATCCTGAATTTCCAACTATATAAAAATCATCTATAGAATCTGCTTCTAGAGTAAAGATTTTTTATGTATGTGCTTTTGGCACTTGTGATCGACAATGAAATACTTCGTTTAAACCAACTACAACACAATCATACATGCACGATACTAATCAGATTGATAACAGAAATGCAAACATCTGCAAGACACGCTATAAAAATGTCTAGGTATTGTAAAAACATTTTGCTCAAATCGGCACTGACGAATTCCAATGGCTTGAAGAAGAGATAGTTTTGTGGGGCCGAAATGCTGTCAGACATTTCGTACCATCGCATGCCTATAACTTAGGTGTACACGGAAAGCAGTACACGAGAAGAAAGCTTAATCATTTACATTTTAATGCACATTCTAAATTCCACGGCAGCTATATCGATTTATAGAAAACGGAGGTATTTTGTATGTTACAACTGAGTGGATTTCGAAGATAGCGCCAAAACTCATTCACATAAATATTAGTTTAAAAAAGTTATAGGCTTTCTGGCCAAATGATATCATTACATTTGAGAAGTATGATCGTTCTGAGGTCCCATAACATAAAACTATAATCTCATCTATAAGGAAGTGTTTATAATTTAACAAATTGATGAAAATCATCATACGGTTCCCTGTAAAGGGAGATAACTTGTGACCGATTTACAACTTCCTTCGTAACCTTCGGCGAGTCACAAACGTTGTCTGCTAAGCTGGCCCAACGAAGATTGTAGCCAACCCGGCTACACATATTTATACACATTCATAGCGCGTGCCCATATTCTTCGCGAACGCGAACGACGCCATTTTGTTTCAAGTTGTTGACCTGTCCGTTCAGTCCAAAATTCAATGGACAATACACGTTAACATGTGATGGAAAGTTGGAGAAGGAGACTGTTAAATATTTATCCAGAGAAAGATTTGTGAGCACCTCATCACTTATTGGATTATGCCCCAAACTGCCATAAAAATATCCACAGAATCAGTCGGAATTCACAGTTGAAAATTGTAAACCATGCGAGTTATACCCTTGAATTGATCACGATGAAACGAAAAAATTTCCAGTCTTGACTTTTCTCAAAATGAAGTCGTTTTCACTTCCGACGTTTAGAAGTACTTGTACTTGGCTGTACATGTTAATAGTTTAACAAAATACTAAATTTTCATATCAACTTTAAAACTATAAAACTAGAATGAACATAAAAGAGAAATCGAATCGACGGTGTCGTACTACATTCCCGGCGGGTGTAACTAAACTTGTACATCTATCTAGATCTAGAGAAAACGGCTAAATGTTGCAGTGTGATTGCGGCGGTAGCCACGTCTCCTTTACCGCGGACTTAAAAAGAATTTCTTTTTTTTTTTAATTGCCCTTAAAGATTTTGTGAATGCCCAAGATACACCAGAATAATATGATTTAAACAGCGTTCTCACTGCGAATATCGCAATTGATTTATCGCCCTATAAAAAAGTATGTTCAAATATTAAATTTTAGAACGTCAGTTAAGGCGCCATGATAGTGTAATGGGTAAGATAGTTTCTTCTCACCCGAACACGCGGGGTTCGAATCTGGTTAGGACTTTTGTTGTTTTTTTTTTTTTGTTTTTTTTTAACCCGAAGCTTTATAATAACAAATACAGAACACATTTTAACGATAGGTTTTTTTTTTAAAAGTGTAACACAAGTGAGTCTTGAAGGCCTTGCCTCTCTTGTTTATTTTTTTGTGCCCATCCCAGAGGTGCAATATTGTTTTAAACAAGATGACTGAAAGAACTGAATTTTTTCCTATTTTTATGCCTAATTTGGTGTCAAGTGACAAAGTATTTGCAGAGAAAATGTCAATGTTAAAGTTTACCACGGACACACACACACACACACACACACACACACACACACACAACCGAACACCGAGTTAAAACATAGACTCACTTTGTTTACACAAGTGAGTCAAAAACAGAAAGTCTTTTGATTTGATGGAATCATTGGAGATTTACCGAAATATGATGATGATATTGTAGTTACTTTCTTAAGTTCTTTAATGTGCTTTTTTTTCTTTTCAAAGGAATATTTCCAGAAAGCTGGACAGAAACAATTATTATTCCATTGTTTAAAAAGGGAGATGTTTATTACCTAGGTAATTACAGGAGAATATCTTTGTGTGTTAGTAGCAAACTGTACAGTTCAATTATTAATTGTCGACTTCAAGAGTTGGTTCAGCAAAACAACATTCCTTGGAACATCAGGCTGGGTTAAGAAAAGTCTATTCTACTATTGACCAAATGTTCACACTTTTAGCAATAATATCTGGCTGCTGCATTGTAGAGATTATGTGTGCGCGCGCGAGCGCGCGCTTGTATGTGTGTATGTGTGTTCATGCGTGCGTGCCCTTTCCTGTGTTCGCGCGTGTGCTGTGACTCTCCATCACTTTTCTTATCATTTATTTTGGCTGTTCCCCATCACCATGTGTGCAGGCGTAGCGAAGTGTTTGAGAGGGAAGGATGAAGTGGTTGTGGCTGTCCGTGGTGGTGCTGTCGCTGGCTCCGGCCATGGGTTTTCTGGTCATCGAGCTGGGCAAGAAGTGTCCCAAACCGCCCGTCAAAAACGACTTCGATGTGACTCAGGTGACCGCTGTACTTCTTCCACCCTTCTTCTCTTCTCTTTCGTCGTCTTCCAATTCTTCTTCTCCTATTTCTACTCCGCCTCCTCCTCCTTCTCTCCCCCCCCTCCCCCGCACCCCCTATCCGTCTTCTCTTTGTTCTTGTTATTCCCGTTTGCCTTCTCCCTCCTGTGTTGACAGTACATGGGCAAGTTGACGTTTTGTCTGTGTGTTATGTGTTGACAGTACGTGGGCAAGTTGACGTTAGGTCTGTGTGTTACGTGTTGACAGTACGTGGGCAAGTTGACGTTAGGTCTGTGTGTTATGTGTTGACATTACATGGGCAAGTTGACGTTAGGTCTGTGTGTTATATGTTGACAGTACGTGGGCAAGTTGACGTTAGGTCTGTGTGTTATGTGTTGACAGTACGTGGGCAAGTTGACGTTTTGTCTGTGTGTTATGTGTTGACAGTACATGGGCAAGTTGACGTTTTGTCTGTGTGTTATGTGTTGACAGTACATGGGCAAGTTGACGTTTTGTCTGTGTGTTATGTGTTGACAGTACGTGGGCAAGTTGACGTTAGGTCTGTGTGTTACGTGTTGACATTACATGGGCAAGTTGACGTTAGGTCTGTGTGTTACGTGTTGACAGTACGTGGGCAAGTTGACGTTAGGTCTGTGTGTTATGTGTTGACAGTACGTGGGCAAGTTGACGTTAGGTCTGTGTGTTATGTGTTGACAGTACATGGGCAAGTTGACGTTAGGTCTGTGTGTTATGTGTTGACAGTACATGGGCAAGTTGACGTTAGGTCTGTGTGTTATGTGTTGACAGTACATGGGCAAGTTGACGTTAGGTCTGTGTGTTACGTGTTGACAGTACATGGGCAAGTTGACGTTGGGTCTGTGTTACGTGTTGACATTACATGGGCAAGTTGACGTTAGGTCTGTGTGTTATGTGTTGACAGTACATGGGCAAGTTGACGTTAGGTCTGTGTGTTATGTGTTGACAGTACATGGGCAAGTTGACGTTAGGTCTGTGTGTTATGTGTTGACAGTACATGGGCAAGTGGTGGGAGTACCAACGCTTCCCGGCGCCATTTGAGTTCGCAAGCACATGCGGCTCCGCCAACTACACCCTCCTGTCCGACACCAGGGTCAAGGTCGTCAACGCTGGCATCCAGAAGATCGAGATGTGAGTTGGTCAAGCGGCCACTGCAGTGTGTGTGTGTGTGTGTGTGTGTGTGTGTGTGTGTGTGTGACAAGAGTGTTCTATGACTAGTAAGAGCCTAAAATTTAGTCAGTTAGCCGATAAGATTGAGAATGTGTTAGACTTGACACCAAATTAGAGCTCAACAATAACATTGTACTCTACGCTCCGCAAATAACAGTTCTCACATCCAAACCCCCACCCCCTCCCACTCCCCCTCCACCGCATCCGCCGCCTTTTGAGCTCAGTCTTCTCTGTCTGTTGGGATGGTCGGGACGTCTTTTAGTTATGAACAGTACCCTGTTACTGTTTTCTGGAAACTTGAAATGGGAATGTCACCTTTTAGTTATGAACAGTACCCTGTTACTGTTTTCTGGAAACTTGAAACGGGAATGTCACCTTTTAGTTATGAACAGTACCCTGTTACTGTTTTCTGGAAACTTGAAACGGGAATGTCACCTTTTAGTTATGAACAGTACCCTGTTACTGTTTTCTGGAAACTTGAAATGGGAATGTCACCTTTTAGTTATGAACAGTACCCTGTTACTGTTTTCTGGAAACTTGAAACGGGAATGTCACCTTTTAGTTATGAACAGTACCCTGTTACTGTTTTCTGGAAACTTGAAACGGGAATGTCACCTTTTAGTTATGAACAGTACCCTGTTACTGTTTTCTGGAAACTTGAAATGGGAATGTCACCTTTTAGTTATGAACAGTACCCTGTTACTGTTTTCTGGAAACTTGAAATGGGAATGTCACCTTTTAGTTATGAACAGTACCCTGTTACTGTTTTCTGGAAACTTGAAATGGGAATGTCGTCTGTTCCATCACTCTTCTCATTTTGGTTTTTCTAATAATCCCCCCTTTTTGGGGAGGTGAGGGGAGGTGAGTGGGGCCGGGGGGGTAGGGGGGGGTGTGGAAGTGTCTCATCTCCATCCTGCCTTTATGGATCATTCATATTTATTGTTTTTGTTTTTTCTTTTTTTTTCTCTAACAGTTATGATATTCATGTAAGGTTTCCGTACCCTGATGAGCATGCTGTGTACCCGGTGGTGAATGGTGGGGAACGGATGTCATCTACCCACCCTGTGGTCTGATTTGCCACTATGGTCGTTTAAAAAATATACTTCCTGCTTAACAGATCTTCAGATTATTCAGTTAAAGAGATCTTTATCTGGAGGTGACGAAGAGAACAAGCTCTGGTCCCTTTAGCACTGCACGATTTCTCTAGCTTCACAGGGTTCAGTGGTGTGCTTGATTGAAGTCTCTATTTCTTTCCTGTGTAGACGTTCAAGACGTCTACATCGATTGATCATGGTTTTTTGTTTTTTTTTTAATTGGAGGATTTTGCCTGGTCAGCCCATGAATGGCTTCTGTGGTTAGGTGAGGCTGTGAGCAAGAATGAGTCAACTTCTTCTTCTTCCGCGTTCCCCGTGATCATGGTCTCAGACTTGCAGTCCTATGCTGGAAATGAAGGTGGTGGTCTTGATGAGGTCTTCTTTGGT
This sequence comes from Babylonia areolata, assembly GCF_041734735.1. Lineage (NCBI taxonomy): Eukaryota > Metazoa > Mollusca > Gastropoda > Neogastropoda > Buccinidae > Babylonia > Babylonia areolata. The sequence continues at coordinate 51,321,553 of NC_134881.1, read as the reverse complement.
GCCCCAGAGCTTTTCTGCCAGTGTGGCTCCATAGGGCCACTGCTGCGTCCGTGCATCTTGATACAGGGGGCAGGACTGCAGGATGTGCTCCGGGGTTTGTGGGCCAGTCTTACACGGGCAGTCAGGAGTGTGTGACATCTTCATTCAGTGCATGTGGTCTCGCAGGCGGCAGTGCCCTGTGCGTAGTCGGAATATGATTGTCTGCTGGAATCGCTGCAGGTGAGGCATCTGGTCATCAGGTGGATGGCTATGTTGTTGCTGGAATGTGTTTTTGAATTTTCGTTTGACAGAATGAGTGAACGAACAGTGACTGGAGCAATAGCCGAGTGGTCAAAGCACTGGACTTTTAAATCTGAGGGTCCCGGTTCGAATCTCGGTAACGGCGCCTGATGGGTAAAGGGTGGAGGATTTTCTTATCTCCTACGTCAACATAATTATGTGCAAATCTGCTTGTGCCTGAACCCCTATCGCGTGTATACGCAGGCATAAGATCAAATACGCACGTTAAAGATCCTGAAATCCATGTCGGCGTTCGGTGGGTTATGGAAACAAGAACATACCCAGCATGCACACACCCGAAAACGGCAGGGTAAAAACGGTCATAAACGTAAAAGCCCACTTGTATACACACGAGTAAACGTGGGAATTGCACCCCACTTCTTCTTCCGCGAGCGAAGAAGAATGAACATAGGCTGGTCACAAAGTGCTGTCATTTTCAAGGCTGTGTCCACCTGAACGCCAGCTTTACTATTGTGCTAGTCATTCTTCTCTTCTGGCATTTGTTTGAATTCCTCCTCCACCCCCAACCCCCCACCCCCGCCTCCCTCAGCATCATCATCATCATCGTCTTTACCGTAACTACCATCACCATCGTTGTCGTCGTCATCATTATGATCGGGCGGTTAAACCATGTCTCCAGTATTTCCTAGTAAGCTGCCAAAATAACAAGCTGTTCGATTCAAAATTTTTAGAGACAGACAAACAGACAGATAGAAAATACACACACACACACACACACACACACACACACACACACACACAGATAGAGAGAGAGAGAGACGGACGGACAGACAGAGAGACAGTGACAAGCAGGCTACGATGACAATTTTGAAAAAACAAACAGACAGAGACAGATAGACAGAGGGAAAAAGAGACACAGACGAAGAGACAGACAGGGCCAGATACAGAGAGACAGTGATGGTGATTATAACAACAGTCGATGAACGTTTTCAGTTTTGGCATTGTGTTGAGGCGCAAACCGATATTAGCCATCGGCGAGGCTGTTGTGCTGGACCCGAAGAGGCCTGGTGAACTCAAAGTGACTTTTCCCCAGTCACCGGCTTCTCTGAATGGTAAGTACGGTATTTACCATTGGTACATCCCCAGTCACCCGCTTTTCCTAATGGTAAGTATGGTATTTACCAGTTGCACACCCCCAGTCAACCGCAATACTGAAAGGTAAGTACGGCATTTACCATTTGCACAAATGTCTTTTCCCCAGTCGACCGCAGTGTTGGATGGTAAGTGTGGTTTAATTTACCATTTGCACAAACGAAAACGAAACGACACAAGACTCGAGCAGCACGCGGTAAGCGGTGATTTTTTAAGGTACCCCCCCCCCCCCCCCCAAATAAAAAAAACCCAAACAAAATAAAACAAAAAAACAACAACAAACAAAACAAACAAACAAACAAAAAAAAAACAAAAAAAACAAAAAAAAAAAAACGTTATGGAAAACGGTAAGATATTCGTGACAAATCATCCAGGACTGTTGAACTTCCAGTCAACACTCTTTAAACGCTAGCCAGAATGAAACGAAATACGTCTGTGCTTTTGTCTATTGCTACTTCGCTAGACTTACTATACACAAAGACATGTTAAGTATCGTCTTATTTATCTGCAATGGACAATTCTGCATCGCCACATTGATTTGTTAAACAGGTGGAGTTGAAATTTGACATGTTAACCATTTTGTGATCTGGACAAGTTTTGAAGCACAACTTAAACAATCTTTTTTATATTGGAGGAATTACACCAGTCGACAGTATCTTTGTTTCTTTACCAAGCTATGATAAACCATCTGGGCTGGGCACTATAGGGGGTGGGGATAGAAGGAGACTTTCCACCTTTCATGCCGATAGAGGCCCGACACGTGTTCCCTGCTCTTGAGAGTCGTGATTTGCCGCCTTATTTGCGCACGTAAAATGACCTATAGCAACAAGACTTGCCCCTTAGGGAGCCTTTTGCACGGAAATCCATTCACATAATGCTGCAAATGTACACGTAGATGAGATGACAGATGGGTGACTACTGGCCTGACGACGTGCTTTCCTCCATCAAGAACAGAGAACTCTTGTTGTGACGAAAATGTGACGTCGAATGAGTTCTGTCAGATGTGCTGGAAGCGTGTCAGATCTGAACTGTAAATCGCGCTGGGACTATATCCATTTATTTATGCTGGAAGGATGTCGAACTAAACAGTAGTGGTGGAAGTACGTCGGATTACAATTGTGTAATTGTACAGTAGTGGTGGAAGTACACCGGATTACACTTGTGTAATTGTAAAGTAGTGGTGGAAGTATGTCAGATTACAGTTGTGTAATTGCAAAGTAGTGGTGGAAATATGTCGGATTACACTTGTGTAATTGTAAAGAAGTGGTGGAAGTATGTCGGATTACAGTTGTGTAACTGTAAAGTAGCGATGGAAATACGTAGGATTACAATTGTTTAATTGCAGAGTAGTGGTGGAAGTACGTCGGATTACATTTGTGTAATTGTAAATTTGCGGTGGAAATATGTCGGATTACAATTGTTTAATTGCCAAGTAGTGGTGGAAGTACGTCGGATTACAATTGTTTAATTGCAGAGTAGTGGTGGAAGTACGTCGGATTACATTTGTGTAATTGTAAAGTTGCGGTGGAAATATGTCGGATTACAATTGTTTAATTGCCAAGTAGTGGTGGAAGTACATCGGATTATAATTATTAAATTGCAAAGGAGTAGTGGTGGAAGTACGTCGGATTACTATTACTTAATTGCAAAAGACGTAGACCATTTATGTCAGAGTGACACGAATAACAAATCTAGTGAACCGGCCATATCTTGTGATGGGTGTGCAGATCAAATATTAGTAGAAGTAGTTGTAGTAGTAGCAGTGATACTATTACCACTACTACTACTACTAAGAAGCAGAAGATTGATGATGATGATGATGATTGTTACTGTTTTGCAGATGACAGTCCCAACTATTTCGTGGTGGACACGGATTATGAAAACTTCGCAGTGGTTTTCTCTTGCACCGATTTCTTCATTGGAAATTTTCGTAAGTAAACCGAACTTATCGTCGATGATCTCAAGTAATCGTCTCCTTTGCCATCTAAACCGTCTGTTTGATTTGTTTAGTAGTTTATTTATTTGCTAGTTTATTAAATCCTATCCTGATGTGATGTATATTAACTGAGTTACTTGGCCACCCTGTCTGTCTGTCTATGTCTCTCTTTTTATTGAACGTGTGTATGTAGTGTAGTCCAGCAATTCTGTTGTATGTTTATGTCTGAAGTGATGGCGCTTACACTTAATAAGCTACAAGTGCGCTTGTGTGTGAACGACCATAAACAACGGGTGCCATGCACATTGTACATGCCTCAACCCTTGATTTAACAGCGACCCCCCACCCCCTACCCCCAAAAAGGAAAATAATAGAAATAAAAAGGCATTATGAAGAGTTCTCTTTCAAGAAGCACACAAATCCACTCATGCAGAACCGTGAAAAGTCAGTGGAGCACGCACACAAAATGTAAACATGGGTGTATACCAGAACAGGTTCTACACTTTGTACCCCATCAGTGCAGCTGCACTGCAGCAGTTTCTCTGGACCAGTCATTCCTACAACAGCGGAGTGCACCGTTGAAGCCATGCCATACTTCACACACAAAACACAAACAGCGTCGTGTAAAACACGCTCAATTCCCACAGTGAGCAAAGTTGTGGCTAAAAGCTAAAAGCACCAAGTGAAAATACAACTGACTGAGGAAGAGAAACTGGACGTCTCCACTGCAGCTCGAAACTGTCCGTTCTAGGTTCAAGGGAAGCAACCGTGTGTCACAGGTAAATGAGCACTCGGGGCAGCCAGTGGAGTACACTGAAATGGAGGCAGGGGGGGTGGGGTGGGATGGGTGGAATCAGAACAGGATTGTCGGATTGGAACGTTAACTTGTGGTGAGCCATGTCAGATAAAGGCAGGAGATTTGTGTTAGGAGTATGTCGAATTACAACTGTTAGGTGTGCTGGAATTTCATCGAAGTAGAACATGTTTAGTGCTGGACGTGAATCGAATTTGGAATGCTGTGCTGTAAGCATATCGGTTTGCAGCTGCGATGGAGGTATGTGGAATTAAATGTGCTAGATTATGTTGGAAGTACATCGAATTTGAAGTTTTGTTAATGTGTTGAAAGTATGTCAAAGTTTGTGACTTGTGTTGGAAGTATGTCAAATTAGAGGTCACTTCTACCTGCAATGTAGTATTGTCTTGGTGCATCTAGATTTTGTTTCCTCTCTTCTGAGTCCTCGTGTGTTGTGTGGTAGAGCTCGTTGTAGTATTTACCTAGTAGCAGTAGTACTTAATTAGCACCTACCTTCGGTTAGAGACCAAGGTATAAGCGCTATACATACCTAACACAGAGACGGCAACAATAGCCGAATGGTTACAGCATTGAACTTAAAATCTGAATGCCCCGGGTTCGAATCTCGGTAACGGCGCCTGGTGTGTAAAGGGTGGAGATTTTCCCCCATCTCCCAGGTCAACATACGTGCAGACTTGCTAGTGCCTGAACCCCCTTCGTGTGTACACACACGCAGATCATATTCACACGTTAAGGATCCTGTAATCCACGTCAGCGTTCGGTGGTTTATGGAACAAGAACATAAACAGCATGCAGCCCCCACCCCCCACCCCCCCGCCCCCGGAACGAAGTATGGCTGCCTTTTTAGCGGGGTAAATAAACAAAACGGTCATACACGTAAAATGTTACATGTCTGTCTGGTTGTATATGTGTGCCTGCCTGAAAAATAATTGAATGACACAGGAAACGAATGATGTATCCCCGATGGCAGCCGTCAGTCGGCTCAACCCAGGCACGCAGCCTGTTGTGCAAATGACCCCGAAATTTAAAGCGCTTAGAGCTTGGTCTCCGACCGAGGATAGGCGCTATACAAGTATCCATGTCATCATCATCATTTGGGTAGAGCCGACCGGTAGCAGGCTTGAGGAGCTCACTGAAAGGCCTCTTCAAGCCCAGTGATCGTTACCCCATCCAGATATTTACTGTGTGTTTGTGTGTCGTGCAGAGTTTGCCTGGATCCTGACCAGAGGTCAAGGCGTGAGGCCTGCCAACTTGGAATCCATCTACAAGACCCTGCGAGAGGCCGGGATCAACACCAAGAACTTCATCACCGTCCGGCACACCGACTGTCGTCTCTGATGTGACGTCAGTGTGGCTGACACCAACCGTTTCCCATGTGACGTCATAGCTTGTTTGACGTCATGAATGGTGTCGAGCAGTGTCCCCCCCCACCCCCCCAACGTCGTCTGCATTTTTCGTGAGAACAGTTCGTGTACGGATTTTGATTTTCGGAACCAATGACGATGGGCATGCTGATAGTGGGACGTCTGTTGCTGTGTCAATGTAACCGGACAGGCAGGCAGACAGACACGTACACGCACACAGAAACGCGGGCGCTCGCACTCACTCACACACATCCGCCTACACACGCACGTATGGACGTGCAAGCACCGATGCAAATACATACACAGGTAGTTCCCCTCACTCACCTCCCCTTACACTCACACACTCATAAACGCGCACACACACTCACAAAAGTCTGTGCGTGCACGCGTGGACACACACAGCGACAAGACTCCCCTATCCTTTTCCCATTTGGGAAGTTATTAGTATCTTTTCCCTCTTTTGCTTCAAATTTATGCAAATCATCAGAATTCCACTTTCACTCCATAAAATTTTATTGTTCGTTGCTTGCTTAGACGTTAAACTTTTGTTGTTTTTTTTGCTAACTGCTTCTGTAAATATTTAGATGTGATCTAATGTTATTCATCGACAACAGTTATTACTGCCCAACAGGTCGAACGAAGGGGATCACGTTAGAGTGGCCAACGGTTCCTTATGGTACTGACAAATCACTGAGCTAGATTCATTCAGTACAAAGAGCTATATAGACATTTTTTGGCAACCAAGGATTGCACACATTTCCACATATATATTGTATCACAAAAAGATGTGTCCTATATTTCTCAAAGTTGTGATATTTTTTGTCATTTTCACTTGATCAAATTTCTTTCACTCATTGTTGAGTTCTTTTTTTCATCCTTTAATTTCTTTCTTTTTTTTGTTGCATTTTTTTTCTGTTGTTCATTTTTGTTCTCTCTGTCTGTTCCTTGTTTCTTGGTAAAAGCACAAAGGAAAGACTCAATTTGCTTCGTATTTCACTATTTGTCAGATGCAGATAGATGTACAATTGTTCTTTAGATGCGATGTTAGAAAAAGGGCATTGATTTTCTTCTGTTTATCTCTCATGTGTGTATGCACATGTGCATATGTGTCGTGTGTGTGTGTAACTTGTGTGAGTTACTGTGTGCGCATGTGCATGCAATCTCTCAAGACTGCTTTTGCTTTGTTCTTCAGTTGCAATAAAGGAAACCAGCAGCAGAATAATTGTGACTTGTTGGATATTGTATTTGAAAGTGCCTTTTGTCCATCAATACATTTATTATAAAATCTTCAGTCTGTCACACAGACTTAACACACATATATGCATGCGGTAGCCCTTAACACGTCTTGAAGAAATTAATAACTTTACAATTTTATTTGATGCCCAAGACAGAAGTTGTGTGTGTGTGTGTGTGTGTGTGTGTGGATGTGCAGTTTTCTTCTTGCTCCCACACCACGTCCACCACCCTTCTTTCTCGCTCTCAATCCCTTCATTTTCTTTCTTTGTGTTTTTGTTTGTTGTCCTGTCGTGTGTGTTTTGGGGGAGGGGGGTGGGAGGGGGCTCGTGTACGTTTATGTGTATTTGTTTGTGCTTTCATATCCGTGATACTGCATGTTTGTTGCACATCTGTTATGCATGTGTGTGTGTGTGTATGTGTGTGTGTCTATGTTTTACAATTATTTGCTTATTTATTTATTATCATTAATGTCTTTTTGTTTTATTCTTATTTATTATTATTCGTAGTAGCAGTAGCAGTAGTATCTTTTTCTCCTTTTTTCATATTGAAATATTTATTTACTTTATTTGATTGTTTTTTCATATTTAGATATTCAATTCTTTTTTTTCTCTCAAGGCCTGACAAAGCGCGCTGGGTTAAGCTGCTGGTCAGGAATCTGCTTGGCAGATGTGGTGTAACGTATATGGATTCGTCCGAACGCAGTGACGCCTCTTTGAGCTACTGATACTGTCCTGTCGTCCGGGCATTTCATCAGTGTTTCCCCCTGTGCTGCCCACAGCGAGCCCCCCCCCCCCGGCCTCCCAACCCCCCTCCTCCTACCCCTCCACAGCAAAACTCCTAACTCATCTGCCGGAGTCCCACCAAGTCTATCAGGCTGTTATGTTTGCCTTCTGTACACTTTGTGATGGCTGGAAAAAATGTCAGTGTCGAACACACACACACATACATACAGTGTTTCCACAGGTGTTTATTTGGTGTTTGTGACAGATGCAAACGACAATGCGCAAAAGATAATATTGCAAAAGATAATACAATGTTTTGATGGTCCGTGATTTCTGTTTTCTCTCTTGTTTTGTTTTGATTTTTTTTCCAGTTTTAGATTTTCCTCGTTTTGGTTCCTTGTTTTCATAAACATTTAAAAAGAGTTCAGCTCATTGTTCGTTTTAAAGGTTGTTTTGAGTACATTGAGTACATTTGCTGAGAACACTGTCTCTCTTTCATTCTCGGTGACCGACGAAATGTCTTCATGACGCGTGTAAATCCAGTTTTCATCTTCTTGTGGGTGCGGTTTATTACGTATAATCACCAGAGTGTTGTCCGTGTAAATAATGGCGATAACAATACAGGCAAACATTTCAGAGGGGGATTTTTACTGTTAATGACGCTCGATTTTGAACGTGAGATAACACTGATGGTGACTTATGAAGTTTATAAACAGCAGGATCACATCGTGGTTGGGGGAGTAACGTTGATATTTTCTGGCAGTAGCCCATGCCGCTAGATTTTAGCTGTAACGGTTGTTACCGAGGAGGCAGAGTTTGGGCGAAATCTTGTCAAGGTCGCCGACCAGGATCGGATTTGGTTTTTTGCTACATCGTGGTTAGCGACGACGATCAATTTTGGCAGGTAGCCTATAATTGGTGAGGAGTTTGTGATCCGTGCCAAATGCGTTGCCCATCGGTTTTTCTGTCATTCGAATGACCGGAAACAGGGGGACGAAACTGAAAGCGCGGTGTATGTTGTTTTAATCATCACGTTGGTTTCAGATGGTGCCATGAAAGTGAATGACAACAGTGTTGACGCGTTCTTAACAGAGTTTGGGTTGGAGTCCGGCGCCACTTAAAAAGTTGTTGATAACCTGTAGTTTCAGTTCTGATTGACGGCATACTTAGTACTTATATCTGCATAGCTAAGAAGTCCCCACTTTCATTTTGTTTCAGTCCCGCTACTGCCGCCACTGATGTTGATAGACGTTTCTACCACGTGGAGACGGGGGGGGAGGGGGGGGGGGCAACACACTGATGACAGATCGTCACGGGTGGGTGCTCATTTCATAATTATCGGACCCACATTTTTTTCTTTAACTTTGGTTCATATTAAGCCCACTTTTCGATTTCCTTTTTTCCCCTTCCTTTTTTGTTTCTTTTCTTTTCCCCTGACGGATCTTAATGAAGAAAAGAGTTCAACACTTGGTTGAAGGTGTCTCGTTACCACAGTCCACGCTTTTCTTGTTCTGGAGGGTGATCTTGACGGATTCCTTGGTCACGTAGACATGTCTGCTGCCGGCCAGTTTCCTAGCCGCCTCGCGGTCACTGATGACCACCTTGTCCCGCACGCCGCTGGATATCACTGCTGTGATGGCCTCTCCCACCAGGTCACTGCCCAGCACCTGGCTCCCCAAGGGTATGAAGTCGCCATCCACCAACTCGGGCTGTTAAAAAAAAAAGTGACAGAGAGAGACCGAGAGAGAAAAATCAGTTATAGAAAGAGAGTGGGAAAGAGAGAGGGTTGGGAGGGGTGTGTGTGTGTGTGGGAGGGGGAGGTGGGGGGGGGGTGCGGGGGAGGAGGGGGTGAATTCAATAATTTAATGAGAGAGGGGGTGGGGGATAATTCAATTATTTAACGAGAGAGAGAGAGACACAGGGAGAATTAGTTCTAGAATGAGAGCAGGAGAGAGAGGGGGGTGGGAGGATTCAGTTATTTAACGAGAGCGTGAGAGAGAGAGAGAGAGAGAGAGCAGTTAAAGAACGAGAGCTGGAAAGAGAGAGAGAGGGGGTAGGTGGGGGAGAATTCAATTATTTAACGGGAACCGGAGGAAGAAAGAAAGAATTCAATTAGAGAGAGAAAGAGAGAGAGTCTAAATATTGAATGGATGACACTGATCGCGATGAGCAGTCTTTGGTGAAGAAAGGGACTGGGTAACTGTCCCTGGGTTATGTTGACAAAGAACGGTCAGGATCAAATCGCCGGTTGTCTGCTGAGTCGTTAGCTAATACACGTGCACATATCTAATCACATTAACACATACACTATCCACTACGTTTGCCTATCACACACACACATAAAGAGAGAGCGGGGGGGGTGGGGGGGGGGATATGATTTTCTAATGCTTTGTAGAATGGTGGTCTAGTGGTAACGCGTCCACCAAGGAAGCGAGAGAATCTGAGCGCACTCGCGAACCGACCGATTCTCTCACTCGTCAAAAATGGTCTTCCTCTCCACTGGAGCTCGAGCTCAAACACAGTAAACAAAGTGAAAAATGAATCAAGACAAAACGAAATCAACGCAGGCCTACGTTTGAAAAACAACAACAACAACAACAACAAAAAACCCCAAACAAAACAAAACCAAAACCAAACAAAAACCAAACAAAAAACAACAAGCAAACAAAGAAAAAAAGAAGAAAAAAAAAGAAAAAAAGAAGAAGAAAGAAATAAAAGCTAAACACGAACAGGGAAGAGTCCAGCACGACACATCCAAGGTAAGGAATCCACGACTAGCCACAAACACCATCGCCTGAACGTGTCGTAAGCCATCTCCAATCAAATCAAACCATGTTGTTTATCGCTCAGCCGACCTCCAAGGGCTCAACAGCCGACAGTTCTTCAAAGCAGTTTTAAGAGACTCCAAAATAATGTTAACGGTCACTCAAAACAACATAAAAAAACCCGACCAATTCCCCCCCACCGGTCTCGCTTTGTCCACGTAAAATTGAAATCAAGTGAAAGAATAATAATTATGGAAAATCAGGCATTACAAATAAAGAAGAAAAAGACAAGAAAAAAGGTCACCTTGGTCTTTGTCAGTCCACGTGGAAAAGTCCGAAATATCGACCACACTAACAAAGGAAATTTGGTGGCTGCGGTGGTCAAACTTGAGACGGAGCACTCTTGCTTTCTTTTCTACTTCTTCTTCTTGTTTATTGCCATTATTATTATTGTTGTTACTGTTGTTGTTGTTAATTGATAAATTGGTTGATCTGTTTATTTTTTCTTTTCTTCATTATTTTTTTGCTTTTCGTTTCATGACTCTTTTGATATCATTTTGTGTTTTGAATTATTTGATTTTAGTATTATTATCGTCGTCATTATCATTGTTAATATTATTATTATTATTATTACTGGTAACATTCCAGTGTTAAAAAAAAAATATCGTTTTTTTAATTTCTGGACATTACAGTTCCAACTGGGATTTTTTTTCCTAAGGAGATACGATTTTTTTTTTTTTTTTTTTTTTAATCTTCTGACAAAAACAAATCACTATACACAGACGACGCCACCCCACAAAAAACACGAGGCGCACGTGCACACAGACTGAACTCCTGTTCACACTTTGACAGTCGACAAGGGCAGTGACCCAGGGAGGGAAAGACGATGCGAAAGCGGGCATGTGTCAGTGACTGTTTCTGTGAATTTGGACCTGTGCGCTGTCTCCAATCGACCGACATGACACTCTTCATCAATCTTCACAACTAAGTTTACGCAGGGACGAACTCAACAGATTACGTCACAGTCAAAGTACAAGTAGAAGAAGGTAAGTTATAGTATATATAACTGTATCAGTATCAGTATCAGTAGCTAAAGGAGACGTCTCTACGTTCGGACAAATCCATAAACGCTACACCACATCTGCCAAGCAGATGCCTGACCAGCAGCGTAACCCAACGCGACTAGTCAGGCCATGAGAAAAAAAAAGATGATGATAATGATAATAATAACAATAAATAAAAATAGACCATGTTGATAAATAAGCAAATAAATATAAAACATGAAGACACACATTCACATATGCATAACAGATATGCAACAAACATGCAGTTTTACAGATATGAAAGCACAAACAAACACATAAACGTACACGAGCCCCGACACATACACACACACACACACACCATCTCCCAAATTACCCTGCGCCCCCCCCCACCCCCCAAACCCCCTCAACACACTCATTCCTAGGCTACGTATCGCAGCTTCCACGACACACACACACACACGCACTTGTACAAGCATACACACACACACCCATATCCTCCCCCCCCCACCCTCCCCCCACACCCCCCACACACACAATATATATATATATATATATATATATATATATATAATATATATATATATGCGCACCCGCATGTTCCAATATTCCGTTGCTCCCACAGTACAGACATGCATACTCATCCTCTACACACACACACACACGTGCACAGAACTCTCCTGACATATGTGTACACTTACACACACACGCACATAAACACACACACACGCACAGAGGCTGCCATTGATTGGCCGCAAGAGGGGTGGGAAAAGATCTCTGATGCCAGGAACGTGGCGTCTAACGTGTTGCTCAGTCTATTGTATTTGGAAAATCCCACAGAGACTCTGTTCCGTTTGGAAGAAATTTGCGCAATGTTAGTTTGGAAATGATGCCAATATTCGTTTTGATTTGCAAAGCATCGTGCTTTACCTTTCATGTTAGACTTACGGTCGCTCCTTCTCTCTACCTTTATTTCTTTTAGGCGATCGATGGTGTTATGGCCTTGTACCTGTTCTTTTTGGTATTCTTTGACCTTTCTGAGGATTTCCGATTTTCCTAGATTTTCCTCGTTATTGCGATACCAGCAAGTCTGTCAGCTCGCTCATTTCCCTTATCACCTGCATGTCCCGGGCAGTATGACCATGTAAGTTTTTGAACCTGAAAGTTGCGCATTGCCACTCTGGGCTTCTGTATGAGGTTCATTGAGTCCGTTAGAATCATGGCATCTTGGTTTCCGGGCATATGGATAGACGATAGTCACTGGAGAGCATGTGTCACAGCTTCAACTTCCATCGTCAGGCAGGAGGTTTGACTTTGCACTGGGAATGACTCGCAAGTGAATGTATCGCGAGTGTATGTGTAAATGTGTGTGCGCGCGCGCTCGTGCACGTGTGTTCGTATTTGTGCATAAGTTTGCTTGTGCTCCCGAGCTGTGTGTGTGTGTGTGTGTGTATGTGTGAGGGAGAGGGACGAACATACGTTAGATTTGAGAATTGATTGGTTTTAATCTTATTAGCAATTTGGAATAAAAACAACAAACAACTTAATTTCTGAACATATTCGATATTGATACGGAAACTTTATCTTCTATCATTGATGATTTATCTAACGAAATCTGAATCATTATATAAATAAAATCAACAGTCATGCTAAAATTCGCAGAAATTTTTTTTTCTGAGTGGCAGGATAACCTACTGACTGCACTTTTCAAACCTAAAACAAAGTTTTGGAATACCCATACACGCCCCTTGCCCCACCCCCCTTTAAGACTGAATGAACGAGAGGAGTTGACAACCCTGCGTGATCTTTGAGAGAGGAGCTGAGGGGAAGAAATGTGAATATTGCCATATTTGTTGACATTATAGCCGAGTGGTTAAAGCATTGGACTTTCAATCTGACGGTCCCGGGTTCGAATCTCGGTAACGGCGGCTGGTGGGTAAACAAGTAGCAAACGAAACCTAGAAACAAAATAGAAAAGGCAAATCATATAAATTATTGCCAAAATCATCCCGACAGAGGGCGAGCATGCAGCAGTTATACTCAGAGCTGACGGTCAGGCTTCATGATTCTACGGTTTATCATCTGGGAAACATTTAACTCACTCCGTACGGCCAGTCCTCTCTTCTCCTCTACACATACCCCTCGGATGTCCAGTGGGTGTCTCAATGACCCAACCTTTAGCTTCCGTCGTCAGAATTGTGGTATTCTTTGTCAACATTCACCTCTTCAGTATAAGAGCCTTCCGCTTGCAATATTTTGATGATGGTAATTGGGGTGAAACGCTGTTAACGTCGTCTCTTTCGCCGTTCGTATAGAGAGAGTTAACCTTTCGTCTTCAGCACTCCCTACGCCCCCCCCCCTCCGCCCCCCTCAACAACCCCCCATCACACACATACCCCTTTTGCGCGCCTCACCCCACCCCTTCTCCCAATCCCAGGAAGAACGCTTTTCTGCGCCAACCCCACCCTAACAACCACACACCTCTACCCACCCTAAACCCCTTTCCTCCCATCCATTCCTCACCACACACACACACACACAACACACACACACACACACTGATTACAAAAACACCACCACCTAGTCGCATGCGCTCTTTCATGTCCATTGCGAAGATGGCCAAAATGGGCCACTGCAACGTATCCACTCCGAATTCACACACACACACACACACACACACACACACACACACACATTGTAACCAGGCAATGTCCAGTTTTAGCATCCTTAATCATTGCACCTATTGGTTACATTGCCATGGTTTGTGGGACGAACAACGGAAAAAGCAAGATGGCGGCACGTTAGTTTACTGACTGAATCACTGAATCGGGATCAAAACTGAGTAAAATAACGTACAAAATAATGAGTCGAAATCCACTGAAAATGGGTTACAACACCTAACGGTAATATCGTTTCATACATGCACAGACATTGCCGGTAAAATAGGTGGCAATAATTTAGGATGCTAAGACTGGACCTGACCCTGTAGCCCACCACACACTGACCTTTCTCTGCACGCAGCACTGGAGCTGCACCTCGTTGACGACACAGGGGGACTCCTTGTACTGGGCCCGTATCCCGGCCGCCAGACCCTGAACGGCGCCCATGGCCAGACACTGCAGGGGGTTTGGGGTGGCAGGGTTCTGTCTGTCCACCGGGCAGCCCGTCACCACCGTGTAGCTGCTCCCTGGGTAGCCCGTCAACAGTTTTGGCATTGTCAGGGCAAAGGCTAGGCTAGGCTAGGCTATGCTATGCTATAAAGGCCAGGGGCAAGGCTAGGCTGTAAGGCAGGCAAGGCTGGGCTATCTGGAAGGGAAGTCTAGGCTATAAAGGCAAGGGGTAAGGCAAGGCTAGGCTGTAAGGCAAGTGAGGCAGGGCTATATGGACGGCAAGTCCAGGCTATAAAGGCAAGGGGCAGAGGAAGGCTTGGCTATAAAGCCAAGAGGCAAGGCTATTAAGGCAAGAGGCAAGGCTAGGCGTTAAAGGCCAGGCCAGGCTATAAAGGCAAGAGGCCAGGCAAGGCAAGTGTAGGCTATAAAGGCAAGGGGTAGAGGAAGGCTTGGCTTTTAAGCCAAGAGGCAAGGCTATAAAGGCAAGAGGCAAAGCTAGGCATTAAAGGCAAGGGGCAAGGCCAGCCTATAAAGGCAAGAGGCAAGGCAAGTGTAGGCTATAAAGGCAAGGCAAGGCAAGTGTAGGCTATAAAGGCAAGGCAAGGCAAGTGTAGGCTATAAAGGCAAGAGGCAAGGCCAGGATATCAGGAGGGCAAGGCTGGGCCTTAGGACAGGCAAGGCAAGGCTAGGCTGTAAACTGTAAAGGCAAGGCTAGGCTATCAGGAAGGCAAAGCTAGGCTATCAGGGGCCATATTCAAGACAAGTCATTTTGCCTGAAGGAAAGTTACCCTTGACAGGGCATGGACCTGCAGTTACAGTTTACCTGGCTAGGTTATCTTCGTATTCAAGACACACACAGCGCACTCAGGCAGCTAACCCTGGTCTATAAATACAAATCCCGGGGATTCCCTTCTGCGCATGCTCTTTTACTTCGCACCAGGCCACAATGTGGAAAAAAAAAAAAGCTTTAGTGGAAAAGCATCGATTCGAGTCAGCAACTTGTCAAATTTTGGGGCCACTTTCACATTCTGACACACTGTCCTGTCTGCTTTACAGCTAACTGCAAAAATGAAATAAAATAACAGAGTTCGGATTTAAATATTTCTCTGGAATGAAAGAATTTCGATGATCTGCAAACTTCAGGCATTCCAAATCTATCATATGTAAGTGCGCTCACTTCACAGCTACAGACGTAATTCATATGGAATATAATGATGTTTACCAGTCTCAATACGTCAATTTTGACTGCCAAGTGAACAAAGGATAAAATCAAATATCAGAGGCTGTATTCAAGACATGGTCTTTCCTCAAAATGCATGTTTTCCCTTAACAAAACAACCGCAACAAAAGGATTCGCCATATTTACCTCTGCTTCGTGGGCTGTCACCCTTGGCAGATAGTAAGGGTAAATTGCCTTTGGGTTGTAGAACCGCGGCTAGGTTTTTATGTTCCTGAATACTGGACGTTGCTAACCCTCGGGCAGTTTGCCTTGCCTCAGGCAGATACCTGCAGGCACATATCTGCCCGCAGGCGCGGTGGTCTCTTGAATACGGCCCCAGGAAGGCAAGGCAAGAGGCAAAGCAAGGCAAAGGCAACTTGTAAGACACTTGCAAAGTGTTGGCATGGAGGTGACATTTTCACCAATGCAAGGCAAGGCAAGGCAAGACTTGTAGCATGAGACAAGACTTACGAAGTACGGGTCCTGTGGTACTCGTAACACTTTCACCATGGCATGGCATGGCAAGGCAAGACAAGACTTGTAGCATGAGACAAGACTTATAGAGTATTGGTTCTGTGGTACTTGTAACACTTTCACCATGGCGAGGCAAGGCAAGGCAAGACTTGTAGCATGAAACAAGACTTATGGAGTACTGGTCCTGTGGTACTTGTAACACTTTCACCATGGCGAGGCGAGGCAAGGCAAGGCAAGACTGGTAGCATGAAACAAGACTTATGGAGTTCTGGTCCTGTGGTACTCATAACACTTTCACCATGGCGAGGCAAGGCAAGGCAAGACTTGTAAGATGAGACAAGACCTCTGGAGTATTAGTCCTGTGATAATCGTAACCCTTTCACTAAGGCAAGGCAAGGCAGACTTGAAACACTAGATAAGACGTGGAGAGTATTGGCCTCATGGTACTTGTAACACTTTCACCAAGGCAAGGCAAGGCAAGACTTGTAACACTAGATAAGACTTGTGGAGTATTGGTCCTGTAGTACTTTAACACTTTCACCAAGGCAAGGCAAGGCAAGGCAAGACTTCTAACACTAGGTAAGACTTGTGGAGTATTGGCCCAGTGTTACTCTGACGCTTTCACCAAGGCAAGGCAAGGCTTATAACACCAGACAAGACTTGTGGAGTATTGGTCCAGTGTTACTCTAACGCTTTCACCAAGGCAAGGCAAGGCAAGACTTGTAACACTAGATAAGAGTTGCGGAGTACTGGTCCTGTGGTAACATGTCCACCAAGGCAAGGCCAGGCAGGGCCAGGCAAGGCAAGACTTGTAAGACAAGACGAGGCTAGCACAGTAGAGTATTAGGCTCAGTGGTAACTCGTCCACCTTGGAAGAGAGAGCGTAGAGGATCGAATCAGACACTTGCCAGTATTTTCTTCCCCATTTCTAGACCGTGAGTGGTGGTGGTCTGGGGTCTTGGTCATTTGGGTGAGAGGATAAACGGAGGTGCAGTGTGTAGCACTGATGTATTTAACGCATGTAAAAGAACCTACGGCAAAAAGAGCTGTCCTCGGCAGAATTACATTGTAAAATCCACTCTGTTATGTATGTTTGTGTGTGCGTGCGTCGGTGCGCGCGCGCGCATTTGTGTGTGTGTGTGTGTGTGACGTAAGCCTGACTGAATGACAAAGGAAACGAATGAGCGCCTGACGGGCAGCTCTCAGCAGGCTCTACCCAGGTAGGGAGCCTGTTCAAAGGATTCTGTCTGTAAAGCGCTTATAGCTTGGTCTCTGACCCAGCCTAGGCACAGTGTAAATATCCATATCAATCAGTCATTCAAGACAAGAGAAGGTAAGAATTGTACGACAAGATAAGGTAAGCCTTGTGAGACAAGACATAATGCCTGTAAGGAAGACTTGCAAGACAAAGCGCAATTGGCGTGTTGTAAAAAGAGATATCTTCCTAAACGATGTTTCTTCTGTAACTTCCTCGATATCTCCCCCTCCTTTCCCCAGTTCTCTCACCGGCTTTCCCCCTTCCCCCCCTCCTCTTTGATTTTGTCTTTCTCTGTCAATCACATGTCGCTCTCTTCTGTTCAGTCTTTCATTTTTCTCACTTTCTGAATCAGTAACAGCCCTCTAGTAACGGTCAAGAACTGAGGGGTTGGAGGAGGGGGGAAATAGCCAGTGCCGTTTTGACACACTGTTATTTAACATCTTGTTTCCTCCCCTTTAAAGTGCCCCAGAAAGAAAAAAAAAATCATACACTGAACACGGGGCCAAGAGCGGCAGATGCGGATCAAACTCCCGAGTTGGCGGTCTATCAAGACAGTTTCAGTACCACCCCAAGCACGGATCATACGGCGGTACACGCACGCGCGCGGCTGCGCGAACAACCGTGACACAGGGTGACAATTGAATTTGAAAGTTCGAAAGCGGTTGGGGAAACAGACCGCATGTGTGTGGCTTTGTGATGACTGCAGCATAGTGCACGCAAAAGCATGTGTGCACAGGCATGCCACAAGAGATTTATGTACGTGCGATCGCTGGTTTGACGATGCGTGAATGCACATTATTTTGTGAAATAAGTAGGATAGGTAGGCCCAGTTGCCAACAGCTTCGTGTACCGCCGTACTTGAAGCGTTCTCACCACACACACTTCACAATTTAACGTCTGCTTCGAGCTTGTTCTGAAACCTTTACGAATCTTCATTTCCAAGAACCAATCAAACATCAGCTGTTACTGGCTCTTTCCACACTTTCTTCTCTTGGCTCACCACCGCCGACGAGGTTCTCCAAAGTGATCTCACGATCCTAAAATGAGGGAATCAAACAAGCAGGAGGTGATCTGACTGGATGTTTTGGATTAATTGTGAATTACCAGTGCCGTGAAAATTTAAAAAGCATGTCGGTGGCAGATCAGAACGTCAGAAAAGGAGTAGACGAACTTTTCCTGAAGCAAGCAATCGGAGAAAACCTTAAAAAAAAAAAGAGAAGGGCTACATTTGACGATGGAAAACGTCATGCTACGATTGGATTGTTGGCAGTTAGGCCCAACTACCCCAGGCATAACGAGGCCAACTACCCCAGGCATAACGAGGCCAACTATCCCGGGCATAATGTCAAAGACGGGCCGGTTTAATCATTCAGTTTATACACTAATAACTGCAGCGTCCGTGTCAGTGTGCTTATTATTTGTGTGTTTGCACGTAGAGAAACCGTTTGTGGGTGAAACGCGCGAGCTAGTGCGCGGATATGCATACACACACACACACGCACACGCACGCACACACAGACTGTTACACGCACGCACACACACACTGTGACACACACATACGTGCACACACACACACACACACACACTATTATCATCATTACCTATCTGGGGTTCCAGGTAGGGCATGAAGGTTTTCATCAGTTGGTAGTGGGCCGCGGCCTCAACGTTAGAGATGTACTGGAACTCCGACAGGGGCATGTCGGTCATTCTGACCTGCATCCATGTTCGTACATACAGAACCCAGGGAAAAACCCACATCATCATATGATGATTCTGCACTGCATCCGGGTGCATACATTTAGAACCCAGAAAAATACAACATATGATGATTCTGCACTGCATCCCTGTTCATACATTTAGAACCCAGAAAAATACAACATATGATGATTCTGCACTGCATCCCTGTTCATACATTTAGAACCCAGAAAAATACAACAACATATGATGAATCTGCACTGCATCCGTGTTCGTACATTTAGAATCCAGAAAAATACAACATATGATGATTCTGCACTGTATCCGTGTTCATACATTTAGAACCCAGAAAAATACAACAGCTTATTATGATTCTGCACTGCATCCGTGAACGGACACCAAGGACCCAGAATAAAAACATAATTTTGCACTGCATCCGTGTGCGTACATACAGAACGCAGGAAAAAACATCATCAAATGATCAGAGATGCCAACCCCTGCCAAGTGTTTGTTGGAACAATCAGGAAATTTGGTAGGAACATTTTGAATTTGGTAGGAACATTTGGGACTCGGAGCCAAATCAGTAAACGTACATTTTATCAACAAGGGATACACACATTTGGGCCTACCTGCAACACAGTGTAACTGCTATGATTAAGCTGATTGGTCCACTCAATGCTGTTTCAATGTTAACACGCACGCGATAACCCGAGCATCATCACGCGAGACCAAGGTTAGTAGTGACTGCCCTGGCCTCGTCACCGATGGTACTACAGCGTCTGGGTAATGTTACGACAGGAAAGCCTGTGACCATGCTGTGCAGTCGAAAATGAACTCCGGAACAATTTTGATGTTAGCGTAACGTCGGAACAAACTGCGATCAAGCATAACAAACACAATACGGCAAAATCGTAACAGTTGGCATCTTTGTATGATGAAATGAAGAGTCTGAGGCAGCGAAAACTACTAGAAGCTATGCTGAAATGTTAAGAAATGAATACAGAGTCAAAAAACCGTAAAAACTGCTACTGGCTTGTCAATAAGGTCAGTCAGTCTGCGTCTGTCTGTATCATGCTCTCACTTTGGCCTAATGGTAACGGGTCCGCCTTGGGAGCGAGAGAAATTCAGCGAACTTGTTCGAATCCCACAGTCGCCAGTAGATCTTGAGTGGTGGTCTGGACGCTAGTCATTCGGGTGAGACGATAAACCGATGTCCCGTGTGCAACATGCACGTAAAAGAACACACGGCAACAAAAGGGTTGTCCCTGGCAAAATTCTGTTGATAAAAATCTACTTCGAAAGGAAAACAAATGAAACTGCAAGCAGAAAACAAAACAAAACCCCCAAACATACACAAAAACAAACAAAACAAAAAAAAAAAAAAAATTTTTATTTCCGCCTTTTTAGTCCACATTTTGTACTGACAAAGAGAATTAATTTGTCAAAGTTTAACACGGACACACGCATACACACACACGCGCGCACGCATACACACACACACATACAGAACCGACACTTTATTACACAGACTCAGGTTGCGTGTAAGCACAAATGTGAGCCAGAAACATACCCCTTTCTGTTGAAGTACGATCACCGCCATACATGTTCGTCAGGCTGTCAAAGTCTGGAAAGCGGCACAATGATTAAGATGCTCAACTGCCAATACAGAGAGCCCGTGAGGGTGTGGGTTCGAATCCCACTCTCGCCCTTTCTCCAAAGTTTGACTGGAAAATCAAACTGAGCGTCTAGTCATTCGGATAAAACGATATGCCGCACGCACTTTGCGCACTGATAAAGAATCCACGGCAACGAGAGTGTTGTCCTCTGGCAAAATTATGTAAAAAGAAATCCACTCTGATAGGTACACAAATATATAAGCATGCACTCAAGGCCTGACAAGCACGTTGCGTTGTGGTGCTGTCACGCATCTGCCTACCAGATGTGGTGTAGCGTACATGGATTTGCCCGAGCGGAGTGACGTCTCCTTGAGAAAGTGACACTGCACGATCCTTGGACCAGCCAGTCTGACCCACCTGTTTCCAGTTCTTCTGGCCAAGCAGACTGGCTACCACGTGCTGCACCCCTCCCATCTTTTGAGTGGCTTCACAGAACACCCGTTTGGCCCCTTTCTCCGTTTTCAGATCGCCCTGCACACACACACACACACACACACACACACATTCACACACACACACACACACACACACACACACACATTCACACACACACACACACACACACATACACAAACGGGACAAGACATAACAATGATCAGGCTAACTGTCAAGCGAATACACGCGCTCATGCACTTATGCACCCGAAACCGCATGCGCACGCTTGCACACAGACATAGACACACGCACACAGTCACACCCACAGACACACACACACACTCAATCACACACACACCTCACACAAGCGCACTCTCTCTCACTAATGGTGACAAGATGTTTTAATTCCTGGGTGTTGGATTCCGTTGGCACTGCAAGGACTGATGTACATGAGACCAAACTGTGCTGGTTTACTGTGCTATCTTCGCGCGCGCGCGTGTGTGTATGTATGTGCGTGCGTGCGTGCGTGCGTGTGTGTGTGTGTGTGTGTTTGTGATTAATACGGCGAGGGAGAGAGAGAGAACACTGAACTGAACACTTTAATGTCAATAGCTTTACAGCCCTAATGACATGGGGGTTCATAATACAAATAACAACATGCATCAATAGTAATAATATTGATGAAAACCAAAGCCAAAACGAAATCAATCAATCTGTGCAACAAAGTGCAGTTCGACCATCCATTCAAAGTAATGACATGTAGTGAGAAATAAAAACAAAAACATATATAAATGTATAACATAAATATTTTCCATATGAGAATGACAACACAGATTTCACTTTTCACAATGAGCAACACCTGATACTATTTTATTATTGTTGAGTTTTTTTTCGTCGCATGTTATTCGCTTCTGCAATATATTTTGCAAGTGACTGTAGCGAAGTTTCCTGATTTAGATTAAGCACTCCAAAAATATCTTCATTCTTTGCTGAATTTGTTTTAAATACAACACATTTTTCTCGAATATCGTCATAAGCTTTACAACTAAACAAAAAATGCAATTCATCCTCCCTTGAATGACCGCACATCGGACAAGGGGAGAGTAACGAGGGCTCAGTCTGAAACCACTTTTCATAAGCATTCAAACCAATTGTTCTCGTTCTAAATCTGGCGAGACTTGTTCGGTGCCACTTGTTTGTCACGACTGTGATATATTTTTCTGTTTGAAATATACTTTTAAAACTAAAAAACCATCTATATTTCTCAGTGCTTTCCATTTTACAGTGCCAATTCTGTTTATATGAAGCAATTAGCCTATCTTTGAATTCTGAAACAAATCCTTCTACACATCCAACTCCCTGACACATCCACACAATCCCAAATCCATTTACAGTTAATGTCTTCTTTACAAAATATACCCAGTTTTCCTTCCCTCTCTCATGTTCATTTACTAACATTTCATACGCCTGCTTACATAATCTCGATGTGGGTAGCCTTATTAATTTTAACCAATATTTTATACATTTCACACATGATTTAATGTATAATGGGTATCTACCACTTTCTCCATATAATACAGTATTTGAAGCATGTAATGGAACATTTAAAAAAAGTTTAATAGCTAATGTATGTACTTTTTCCAAATCTTTGTTGTCAGAAAGTCCCCAAATTTCGGCACTGTATGTTATCATTGGTTCTATTTGAGTATCAAAAAGTTTCCAAAATATATATGAATCTATCGAGCCTAACTTACGTAAACACCTTAAGATTTCTATAACCCCCTTCTTCCCCTTTCTACAAATTTCTGCTACTGTCCTTGTCAAACTCAGCTTAGTTGTAAAAATCATACCAAGATACTTATAAGCATTAGTTACCTTCACTTCATCAGTTCCATAGTGCCATCTTTCATAGGAGAGAGAGAGAGAGAGAATGTGTAGATGTGTAGAAATTGGCGCAGGACGTAATTGCAGCGCACATAACAGAGTTTCAGTAGGTCATAGGCCCTACATATATTATATCGCTGTGTTTTCTTCTTCTGGTTATAAGAGTGGAGTGTTGACCTAGAGGTAACGCGTCCGCACTGGAAGCGAGAGAATCTGAGCGCGCTGGTTCGAATCCCACAGTCGCCAGTATATTCTCCCCGTCCACAAGATCTTGAGTGGTGGTCTGGACGCTAGTCATTCGGATGAGACGATAAACCGAGGTCCCGTGGGAAGCATGCACTCAGCGCAAGTAAGAGAACCCACGGCAACAAAAGGGTTGTGTAGAAAAATCCACTTCAATATGAACACAATAGTACAATACAATAATTGTCTATAATTGTATTATTATTTTTATTTATTTATTTATTCTATTTTTATCATGTACAGACAACCAAGAGGATGGGAGCAACAGAGAAAGAGCTGGGAAGGAAGAGCAGAACGCAACTAGAAGGCTGACCAGTGACGTGTATCTCCTGACCATAGTGTATATCTCCTCACCACAGTGACAGACAGGTACAGTGCATCTATCTCCTCACCACAGTGACAGGTATAGTGTATCTATCTCCTCACCACAGTGACATACAGGTACAGTGTATCTATCTCCTCACCACAGTGACAGGTATAGTGTATCTATCTCCTCACCACAGTGACAGACAGATACAGTGCATCTATCTCCTCACCACAGTGACAGGTATAGTGTATCTATCTCCTCACCACAGTGACATACAGGTACAGTGTATCTATCTCCTCACCACAGTGACAGGTATAGTGTATCTATCTCCTCACCACAGTGACATACAGGTACAGTGTATCTATCTCCTCACCACAGTGACATACAGGTACAGTGTATCTATCTCCTCACCACAGTGACAGGTATAGTGTATCTATCTCCTCACCACAGTGACAGACAGGTACAGTGCATCTATCTCCTCACCACAGTGACAGGTATAGTGTATCTATCTCCTCACCACAGTGACATACAGGTACAGTGTATCTATCAGGCATGCCACCAAGGCAGGAAAAAAAAGAGGAAAATCAGACAACAAAAAATGCAGCTGAATTTGGAAAAAAAAGAGGATTTTTTTTTCTTCTGTGGACTGAACCCACAACAGTGTCAAAAATAAAAGACTAATTAATACAGACATGGATTTTCTCAATTAGTGTAACTGTTTACTCCCCCCCCCCCCCATCTTTAGAACGAGGCTTAACATGGTACAATCCCCCCCCCCCCCCCCCCCAAAAAAAAGGGTGGGGAGGGGGGGATCCAGGGGCATGCTCCTCCGGGGAAATTTGACATTTTGAACACGAATTAGCCATATATATATAAAATCAGAGTAAGAACACATAACAACAAAACACATGGAATGGGCTTGCAAGGGTTGCTCCAACTGACTTTTTAGTGTCTATTGATTAGTATATAGTCTATATAGACACTAAAAAGTCAGTTGGAGCAATCCTTGCAAGCCCATTCCATGTGTTAGAATTTACCTGGAAAAATTAGTATTGTTACTGTAAGGGGCAAACTGGGTGTGAGAAAAGCACACAGAACATTACAAAGAAACGCTGTTAGTATGATAAAAAATGATCATGCATGAATTATAGCCTTACCGGACCACCAATCCACAGGTAAATTTATCCAACAGCAAAATGTCATTCAGCAAAGTTAAGTCATCCAAACAGGTCTGTCCCAGAAACAGGAAAACTTTTAGTTTTACTCTGGATGTAGCTGTAAAACAGGGGTTTTGCAGGAACATGGAGGAGGCATATGCACGTACAGGACACTCAACAAGATTTCTTTGAGAAGAAGGCTCGGATATCTGCTGATGCCTTCCTTTTTCTGTCCGAGGCCTGGCTGCTATTGCATGCAGAATCCTTGGCAATGGACTGTGGAGAGTCTGGACTCTCTGTGTCTGTTGTGCAGAGCTTCGGGACTTACTGCCAGAGAGACAGACAACAAAATGGTGATTCAGACAAAACAAAACAAAAACAACAAAAAAAAGTGTGTGTGTGTGTGTGTCTGTGTATGTGTGTGTCTTTGTGTGTGTGAGAGTGTTTGTGTGTGTATGTGTGTGTGTGTGTGAATGTGTGAGTGTATGTGTATGGGAGGGGGGGGGGGGAAGAGAGTGAGAGAGAGAAAGTGTGTGTGTGTGTGTGTGTGAATGTGTGAGTGTATGTGTATGGGAGGGGGGGGGGAAGAGAGTGAGAGAGAGAAAGTGTGTGTGTGTGTGTGTGTATGTGCGTGTGTGATTATGTGCAAGTGTAGGTTTGTGTGCGAGTCTCGTTATGTAAACATATCAAATTCATGTACATAAGACACTGAGTGTGCAAGAGTTGCGAGTTGGTGCCTTTGTGTGTGTATGGATATTTAAGTGCACGTGTGTACTGTTTGCTAGTTGAATCTATGTGTGTGTGTGTGTGTGTGTGTGTGTGCCGGCCAACTTCTCCCCTTCCCCCAGATCAAAAACACTGTAACCCACCAATAATTGAATATTTCTATTTAAAAATGAATAAATAGGCATTACCTGGAAGGCGTGATGCATTCCTGCAGGCAGCAAATATTTCCTGGTGTGTAGGTCGAGTCAAATGTTTGCGAATAGTGACGAACCCTCGACTGGAATATTTGATTTCGCTGTCGCACACAGTGCAGTACGCATAGCCACCTTTCTCGATCTTCCGTATCACCTCGCCAACTTGCTGATCTTCAACAGTTTTGTCCACCCATTCCCATCTCCATTTGTTCTTTGAATCTCGATCAAAAGAAGATGTTTTAGCTGTCCGTTCAATGAAAACAGGCCTTGGCATTGACAATTTGTGTGAGTCGTTCACTGTAGCCTAGATCTACGTCGCTGTAGCCTAGAGTAAGCCGGTCAACAAACGAGACTTCCCGCGAAGCGGAAGTGAATTCTGGGATAGGCCTACTATGATAATCATTGATTGGAAACCGGTGCAGAGCCAAAAATGACCCCCGCCTTCCAGAATTTATTGAAATGTGTCGCTCCGCGGAAATCAAAGTTTCGTGCGGCGGAATCATCTTCACTGGCGGCGGATCGATATTTTGAACGGCTGATTTGTAATGAACCACGGCGATTTCCCGCCTAACGGCGGAAAAGTATCATGCTTGATCTATCTCCTCACCACAGTGACAGGTACAGTGTATCTATCTCCTCACCACAGTGACAGGTATAGTGTATCTATCTCCTCACCACAGTGACAGGTACAGTGTATCTATCTCCTCACCACAGTGACATACAGGTACAGTGTATCTATCTCCTCACCACAGTGACAGGTACAGTGTATCTATCTCCTCACCACAGTGACATACAGGTACAGTGTATCTATCTCCTCACCACAGTGACATACAGGTATAGTGTATCTCCTCACCACAGTGACATACAGGTACAGTGTATCTATCTCCTCACCACAGTGACAGGTACAGTGTATCTATCTCCTCACCACAGTGACAGGTACAGTGCATCTATCTCCTCACCACAGTGACATACAGGTACAGTGCATCTATCTCCTCACCACAGTGACAAACAGGTACAGTGTATCTATCTCCTCACCACAGTGACAGGTACAGTGTATCTATCTCCTCACCACAGTGACATACAGGTACAGTGTATCTCCTCACCACAGTGACATACAGGTACAGTGTAAATATCTCTTCAACACAGTGACAGGTACAGTGTATCTATCTCCTCACCACAGTGACATACAGGTACAGTGTATCTATCTCCTCACCACAGTGACATACAGGTACAGTGTATCTATCTCCTCACCACAGTGACAGGTACAGTGTATCTATCTCCTCACCACAGTGACATACAGGTACAGTGTATCCATCTCCTCACCACAGTGACATACAGGTACAGTGTATCAATCTCCTTACCACAGTGACAGGTACAGTGTATCTATCTCCTCACCACAGTGACAGGTACAGTGTATCTATCTCCTCACCACAGTGACATACAGGTACAGTGTATCTATCTCCTCACCACAGTGACATACAGGTACAGTGTATCAATCTCCTTACCACAGTGACAGGTACAGTGTATCTATCTCCTCACCACAGTGACATACAGGTACAGTGTATCTATCTCCTCACCACAGTTACATACAGGTATAGTGTATCTATCTCCTCACCACAGTGACAATCAGGTACAGTGTATCTATCTCCTCACCACAGTGACAGGTACAGTGTATCTATCTCCTCACCACAGTGACATACAGGTACAGTGTATCTATCTCCTCACCACAGTGACATACAGGTACAGTGTATCTATCTCCTCACCACAGTGACAGGTATAGTGTATCTATCTCCTCACCACAGTGACATACAGGTACAGTGTATCTATCTCCTTACCACAGTGACAGGTATAGTGTATCTATCTCCTCACCACAGTGACATACAGGTATCGTGTATCTCCTCACCACAGTGACATACAGGTACAGTGTATCTATCTCCTCACCACAGTGACAGGTACAGTGTATCTATCTCCTCACCACAGTGACAGACAGGTACAGTGCATCTATCTCCTCACCACAGTGACATACAGGTACAGTGTATCTATCTCCTCACCACAGTGACATACAGGTACAGTGTATCTATCTCCTCACCACAGTGACAGGTACAGTGTATCTATCTCCTCACCACAGTGACATACAGGTACAGTGTATCTATCTCCTCACCACAGTGACATACAGGTACAGTGTATCTATCTCCTCACCACAGTGACATACAGGTACAGTGTATCTATCTCCTCACCACAGTGACAAACAGGTACAGTGTATCTATCTACTCACCACAGTGACAGGTACATTGTACTGTGTATCTATCTCCTCACCACAGTGACATACAGGTACAGTGTATCTATCTCCTCACCACAGTGACATACAGGTACAGTGTATCTATCTCCTCACCACAGTGACATACAGGTACAGTGTATCTATCTCCTCACCACAGTGACATACAGATACATTGTATCTATCTCCTCACCACAGTGACATACAGATACAGTGTATCTATCTCCTCACCACAGTGACATACAGGTACAGTGTATCTATCTCCTCACCACAGTGACAGGTACAGTGTATCTATCTCCTCACCACAGTGACATACAGATACAGTGTATCTATCTCCTCACCACAGTGACATACAGGTACAGTGTATCTATCTCCTCACCACAGTGACAGGTATAGTGTATCTATCTCCTCACCACAGTGACAGACAGGTACAGTGTATCTATCTCCTCACCACAGTGACAGGTATAGTGTATCTATCTCCTCACCACAGTGACATACAGGTACAGTGTATCTATCTCCTCACCACAGTGACATACAGGTACAGTGTATCTATCTCCTCACCACAGTGACATACAGATACATTGTATCTATCTCCTCACGGTGACATACAGGCACAGTGTATCTATCTCCTCACCACAGTGACATACAGGTACAGTGTATCTATCTCCTCACCACAGTGACATACAGGTACAGTGTATCTATCTCCTCACCACAGTGACATACAGTTGCTGTGTATCTACTCACCACAGTGAAAGACAGCTCGGAATGGAACTGTGGAGGTATGCATCGTTGTAGATCATCGAAGTTTTCGTAGGAACGCGTGGCAACGGTCACCTTGAATATAAAAATAGTGCAGTTAATTGGTGGTGGTGGTGGTGGGTGGGTAGGTGTGTGTGGTAAGTGAATTTATAGTGTTTGTGATATTTGTGATAAGTGACCACAAGAGCAGCAATAACGGTAATACTACTACTAATGATGATAACAATAATAATGAATGATGATGACAATGATGATAATCACAATGATAATGTTAATGAAGTGGTACTAAGTAAAGACCATAGACTGAAATCCAGTGACGGGTTCGATTTGAAAAATAACTGTTCTTTCTCTTGGTAGCTTGATGATTATATGCACGCTTAAAAAAAAAAAGTTTGAATAAGTGTGTGGGGGATGGGGTGGGTAGGTGTGGGTAGGGGGGGGATGTATGAAGCAGATTTCGAGGTATGTTTGCCACGAATTGAAGTTGTTGGGTGAGTGTGCGTGTGAGTGTTTTTGGGTGTCAGCTTTTTACCTTCGCGCCTTGTTTGAGAGAGGCGAGCACCACACCTGATCCTACAACCCCGGTCCCCCCGGCAACCAGTATTCGTACTCCTGCAATGTCAAGTCAAAGTCCACTTTCGTTATCTCTCACGAGAAATATTGACACGTGGTCGCACAGCACAGCACGGCACAACATAAGAAAATACACACTGAAGAGACGTGATGATGGAGTCTCCCGTCGGTCCGACGGATGAGTAGGCAGGCAGACTTATCTGTCGGTGTGTGTCCTCATATGGGAGAAGAGGCCGATTCTGGATGCGCAGCACTTCCCACAGGTGTTGCTAGGGAAAACGTCGGTTGCCTGACCAGCACAGGTGACTTTTTTTTGTGTGTGAGGAGGAGTTGTGCAGTCCCTTCCCCACTCTCTCGCCTACCGACGCTCACAGTCCCACAGGTGCAGATACTGCCACGTGTAGGACGGCCTCAGCAGGTGCAGGTTTTTTCTTTGGAGCTCCGTCTCCTAGGGGGACTTCCAGCCAAGGATAAGAGCCCCCCCTGCCCTTTGGTCATCCTCTTCCGCCTTCACAGCCGTTGGGAAAGGTTTCCTTCTCCGCCTGGTCCGTCGTTGGGAGACTTCACATGCGGCAGGTAGTACTGGGTTACATGGGATCAGTAGCAAGGGTTATGGAAGAGACGTAAGTACCCGTTTAAAAACATTCAAAGGAGTCAAATACATAGGACTGGGTTCGCGCAGTTAATGTCGGTGAGTTGGTGAGAGTAGCCTCGTGTTGAAAATACCGAACCTGGAGAAGACTGAAAACAACAGCACGAGTGGGTTAGAACACGAACGGATGTGTTGAAAAAGCCACGAACAAGAGTGGGCTGAAACAACGAACATGAAAGGGTTAAAGCAACGAACATGAGAGGGTTAAGGCAACGAACAAGAGAGGGTTAAAGCAACAAACATGAGAGGGTTAAGGCAACGAACAAGAGAGGGTTCAAGGAACTTGAGAGGGTTAAGGCAACGAAGTAGAGTGGGTTAAAGCAACGAAGAAGAGTGTGTTAAAGCTACGAAGAGTGTGTTAAATCAACGAAGAAGAGAGGGTAAAAGCAACGAAGAAGAGTGGGTTAAAGCTACGAAGAAGAGTGTGTTAAAGCAACGAAGAAGAGTGTGTTAAAGCAACGAAGAAGAGTGGGTTGAAGCTATGAAGAAGAGAGGGTAAAAGCAACGAAGAAGAGTGTGTTAAAGCTACGAAGAGTGTGTCAGATCAACGAAGAAGAGAGGGTAAAAGCAACGAAGAAGAGTGTGTTAAATCAACGAAGAAGAGTGTGTTAAAGCTACGAAGAAGAGTGTGTTAAAGCAACGAAGAAGAGTGTGTTAAAGCTACGAAGAAGAGTGTGTTAAATCAACGAAGAAGAGTGTGTTAAATCAACGAAGAAGAGTGGGTTAAAGCAACGAAGAAGAGTGTGTTAAAACTGCGAAGAAGAGAGGGTAAAAGCAACGAAGAAGAGTGGGTTAAAGCAACGAAGAAGAGTGTGTTAAAGCTACGAAGAAGAGTGTGTTAAAACTGCGAAGAAGAGAGGGTAAAAGCAACGAAGAAGAGTGGGTTAAAGCAACGAAGAAGAGTGGGTTAAAGCAACGAAGAAGAGTGTGTTCAAGCAACGAACAAGAGAGGGTAAAAGCAACGAAGAAGAGTGGGTTAAAACAACGAATAAGACAGGGTTAACGCAACGAAGAAGAGAGGGTTAAAATAAGGAAACAAGAGAGGGCTAAAGCAGCGAACAAGAGAGGGTTAAAACAACGTGAGGGATAAAACCTGTGGACCGGGAAGTGAGTGTGTGTGTGTGTGTGTGTTGGTGGGGGGAGGGGGGGGGGAGGGGGGCGAGGAGAGGGGGGGGGGGGGCTAGGGGAGAGGTCTAAAATCCCTTATTAGGAGAGGGATAGTAAATTCAGTTAACAGATGAACTTCAAAATCGGTTAACAGGATTTGGCTTTGAAACAAGAACAAACGATAAATAGAGGTGAGTTAAAAACAGCGAATTGAAGAGAGTTAAAAACAACCTGTGAATTAGAGCTAAAAATGATGAAAAGGTAGGGGTTAAAATACAGGAGAGGGTTTAAAGCGACGAACAGGAGAAGGTGAAAACCGTGAATGTGAGAGATTTACAGCGATGAACAGCAGACCTTTCAAAATGACGAACAGAAGATTGAAACAAAAAACAAAACAAACAAACAAAAACAAAAATGGCACAAGGGGGATAAAGCGATGAACAGAAGAGGGTTAAAATCGAAAAACGAACAGGAAAGGGGTGAAACATTACATGTGTGAGCAAACAAACAAAAAAGAAAAGAAAAAAAGTGTCATACCAAGGGAGGATTTGACCCTCAATATCTCGCACACAGATTCCCCTTTTTGACTCACTTGTGTAAACAAAGTGAGTCTATGTTTTAAGCCGGTGTTCGGTTGTGTGTGTGTGTGTGTGTGTGTGTGTGTCTGGTAAACTTTAACATTGACATTTTCTCTGCAAATACTTTGTCAACTGACACCAAATTAGGCATAAAAATAGGAAAAATTCAGTTCTTTCTTGTTTAAAACAATATTGCCCTCTGGGATGGGCACAAAAAAAAGAAAAGAAAAAAAATAAGCCTAATTATATGCAAGCTGCATTTACTATTATATTTATATTTTTTGTATTCTCTAAACTTGGCACTTTGATCTGATATTCTGACCCAACAACAAGAGGAGTCATTATTATCATTTTTTGTTCAAACAGGAACTTCTTTTGCTAAGCGTGGGATTTTTATTTATTTTGCAAACGTTTTTGGTGCAGAGTAAAAAAGGGAAAGTACTCTGTAATTAATGCTAGGGGACTTAATTCGAATTTGGTTAGGACTTTTTTTTTCTTTTCTTTTTTTTAACGTGAAGCTTTATAATAACAAATAACACATTTTAATGATTAGATTTTTTTTTTAAAGTGTATCACAAGTGAGTCTTGAAGGCCTTGCCTCTCTTGTTCAGTTTTATTATCAAGCCCCCGCCCCATCCGGTCGGGGCCAAAGCTGGAATCAAAGACTGTTGAAAACGGAGTGGGACTGAGGGTGAGAATGGGACGAGGGGTAGGGAATGACAGAGAGACAGATGAGATGTGTAACAAAGTCAGCTGACGTAAAGAGGAGCCATAAACGTCGTAATATTCGTGTTCATAGGAAATTGATTCCACAAAAAAAAACGTTTTTATCTGGTGTTCATCGGGGAAAAAAATGCTTTTCCTTTTTGCTTTATGTAGTGGTAGTAGTCTGTTAAGGACAAAGCAAACTTTGAAGAGTTTGAATAGTCCCTTCATAAGGTCATCGTTTTGTAACATCGTTTGGTAGAAATTCGGTCAAGGTTAAACGCTCCGTTATACATATACTGTATTTATTAATCGAAATTTCTATATTGAAAAAAAAAAAAAAAAAAAAAAGAAGAGTTGAGAATTTTTTGGATTTGTCCAGTTGATTATTAAATGAACTCGTGGATTGGGCTTATTTGATATGTGACGCGACAGTTCATACCACAATATAAATTATTAGTACCTTTATTACTGAAACTGAACTTTTTTTGTACTGGTATTTGAACGGCGTATAAAAAAAAATTCATCTGCATTTCTTGCGGAACTGTGCTGAAATGCTGAGAACTGATCATTGTAAGTCATGTGACTACATTCATGCACAAGCTTCGTGGCTCTTCTCAATTGCAATCGATTGACGCTTGAGATACTGGCACCACACAGTTTCCTCAGTCACGTGAGGTGGGACCAGATCTTTGTACAGTTTAGCGTGTGTCATGAACAAGACCGGTAAAAGTTATTTTAGTTTTTGCAATCCTTTGATCCGCTTTATTAGTTTATATATGCATTTCTGAATGGGTGGGTGAAATGAAAGATTTCTGTCAAAAGTGACTCCAAGGTCTTTTTCGTTTTCCACATGTTTTGAGTGTGTGTGTGTGTGTGTGTGTGTGTGTAGCCTTAGTTAATTGCATGTGTCCAGTCGGCGCAGCTAGGGTGGCACCATTGCTTGCAGCCATGGCACTCAGCAGTCGTGTGTGGCCTCATTTTCTTGAGCATCACGACACCCTGGGGAGATCCATGGTGCAGACTGGTCCACCATCGCTCTGGTGTGTTTTGGCAGAATTTTATCGACTGCGATTCACATCGATCCCCGAGTGATTAGGAAGTGACAATTCTCTTGTAAGATTTCATCGTCAACTAGCTTAAATATTTATAATAGTCAGAAAAACGAACAACTAGTAAGCGTCCAAACTGAATTACCAGAAATGAGCAAGTTGTATTTCACCTTTGATTTCTTGACAATGTTGGTGTTGCTGATTAACGGAGAAAGGCATACAAACATGACAGAAGTGTTTACAGTGCAGTGAAGCAAATTGCTTCAAAAGTCAACTAAAAATGTTTGTGAAAAAAAAAGAACAAGAGAGGCAAGGCCTAAGACTCACTTCTGATAAATTAAGTCCCCTAGCATTAATTAGAGAGTAATTTCACTTTTTTACTATCTGCACCAAAACGTTTGCAAAATAAGTAAAAATTCCATGCTTAGCAAAAGAAGTTCCTGTTTGAACAAAAAATGATAATAATGACTCCTCTTGTTGTTGTGTCAGAATGAGGTCAAGGTGCCAAGTTTAGAGAATACAAAAAATATAAATATAACAGTAAATGCAGTTTGCATATAATTAGGCTTCTTTTTTATTTTTTTGTGCCCATCCCAGAGGTGCAATGTTGTTTTAAACAAGATGACTGGAAAGAACTGAATTTTTCCTTTTTTTTATGCCAAATTTGGTGTCAACTGACAAAGTATTTGCAGAGAAAACGTCAATGTTAAAGTTTACCACGGACACACAGACACACGGACACATACACACACACACAGACAAGTGAGTCAAAAAAAAAAAAAAAAGGAAATGTGTTCCTAAAGCCATCTACACTCTTTTGGAAGATCAGGCTATTCAGAAAGCTCACATGGGTTATGCTGAAAGTTCGTTGGGTTACGCTGTTGGTCAGGCATCTGCTTAGCAGATGTGGTGTAGGACTTGACCGAACGCAGTGACGCCTCCTTGAGCTACTGATACTGGA
This sequence comes from Babylonia areolata, assembly GCF_041734735.1. NCBI lineage: Eukaryota > Metazoa > Mollusca > Gastropoda > Neogastropoda > Buccinidae > Babylonia > Babylonia areolata. Next base: position 51,287,301 of record NC_134881.1, on the reverse strand, counting down.
ATTCAAATGAACAGAACAATCTGTTGTTCAGCCTGAAAAGGAGCGTCCCTTTTGATACACGACCTCGACCTTCCCAAAGTTTTCAAAACCAGCGAAGTTGGCTTAAATGATTATTGATGCTTTTTTTTTTATAATCACTTTTCCCCCTATTGAAAAAAAGGATTCTCGATAAAAACAAAACTAATATCCTCACCCCAAGTGGAGGGTGAAAGGTCACTTAAGGTGATTACGATTGTCGTTTTTGGACAATGCTGGCACGGTTCAAAGAACCACAAAATCTTCAGAAAAAAGACAAAAGAAAGGAAAAGCACAGGAAATAATGTTACCGGGAACAAGACTGAGCAGGGCTGGAAAGACGACGGACATTGTGAAGGTTTGTAGGATCAGGTGAGACGCTCTGTGGAAAAATATGGGATGGAGACAGACGTGTTTGCTGTCGGTTGTTCAGTTCTTCATGGCAGTCTGCATCACGTCATTGTAAATTGCAACACAGGTTGCAACTGTGTCACAATAAAATAACGCAATCTTTCTTACGTCATAATATTTGGCTTACGTGTGTGTTTTGACACAACGTGAGGCGATGTAATATCTGTGTGTGTGTGTGTGTGTGTGTGTGTGCTGCGGGAGGGGGGGGGGGGCAGGTCGACAGAAAGAAAATATGGACACACACACACACACACGGACACGGACAACACACACCACACACAACACAGACACGCACGCGCGCGCGCACACGCGCACGCACGCACACACACACACAAACCAACCAACCAACCAACCAACAGACACACACACACAGAGACACCACAAACGAATACTCCCCATTCCCTCTACCCACCCACACACAACCAATCGCCCTCCCCCTCCCTCCCACACAGAAACACACACACACACACACACACACACACACACAGAGGTAGGCAGGTGGGCAGGCAGACTTACAGACAGACAGAGGGCATCACATCAACACTAACAATAATATTGTTCTGCATGGACACAAGTTCGTGACAGACCGACTTCAAGTCCACCTGTCAGTTGAACCGGTGTAAAAGGCCGAACACTGCCCCTGGCTAGTTTATACCCCGGGTATAAAGTAGCCTAGGCTACTTCAACCCCCGGTGTTAAATCAGCCTAGGCCATGCCATACCTCTTCTGGCCGGAATATACTCCCTGCTAGTTCATACCCCGGATAAAAAGTAGCCTAGGCTACTTCAACCCCCAGTGTTAAACCAGCCGAGGCCATGCCATACCCCTTCTGGTCGGAATATACTCCATGTGTACACTTCGCTAACCCAACCAGTCTGCATCACATTTTTGTCAATAGTAACAATAATGATAATGGAACACACACACACACACACACACACACACACACACACACACACACACATAACAAAGACGTACACACACAACAAAGACGCGCACACACACACACACACACACATGATTGCTCTCTCACACACCCACGCGCGCGCCAGCGCGCGCTAGTACGATTTTCGTATATGCTCACCGTTTTTTGTTTGAAGTATGTATTAGTTAAGGGGCTATTGGTCTAAAATATAGACAGGTCATTGTCAGTAAATTAAAATCGTCAGTCGAAGGCAATATTCACACCCTTCATTCATATATCAATGTATTGAAGAGAAAAAGAGAGAGGGTTGGTATAAAATGGCCCAGATGAAGTAAACTGGCCAAGGCCAAACTGTACCCCGGGTTTATAGCCTGGTCTAGTTGTGCCCGGGTTATATTCCGGCCCTGGCCACTTTATACGGGGGTATATTCTGGATTTGGCCAGTTCATACGGGGCGGTGAGTGGGGGTTGGGGGGGGGGGGGGGGTTACTCTGGACAGGGTAAAGTCTGGTCTGTTAGGAGGACAGATCGAAACAGATTGTCAGCACTTCAGTTGTCTCACGTGCAGAAAACCTTGCGTGCTGACGAGTGCTGACAAGTGGGTCGTGTTTGCGTGGACAGGTGATGGCGGATGCTGTCCATCGACGCTTCGGAGTTAAGTTTGTTTCATGTCTTCCACACCTTTTGTGTCTTTCTTTTTTTTTTTTTTTTACCCGTGGCCTTGGTTCACGGGGTGCTGTCATTCTCTCTCTCTCTCTCTCTCTCTCTCTCTCTCTCTCTCTCTCTCGATATATATATATATATATATATATATATATATATGTGTGTGTGTGTGTGTATATAGATTGTAAATTAATTGATTAATTCTTTTTCTTTTTTCTTTTTTTAGGGGGGTGGGGTTTTTTTTGTTTGTTTTGCTTTTGGTCTGCTGTGTAGTTGTTAGTATATTTCTGTCTGTCCTTCTGTCTGTCTGTCTGTATGTCTGTTTGTCTGTCTCTGTCTGTGTCTCTGAATGTTACTGTAATGTGATGGAAGTCAGAAGAAATGCTTTTCGACCAAGACTGGCGTCCTTACCAATCTCCGCCGGAACGATTCAGAATGATTGATATCACCGGAAAATGGTAAATTGAATACACACTTTCTCTGTCACTTTTAAAAATCATTTATCTATGATCCAGTAAAAATGATTATCATCTCGATTTTTCTGACCAGGCATTTTGTGTCCGAGATTGCGTGGCATGTCAGTTCGATTGTTGATTCAACAGTTTGACTCTCTCTGTCTGTCTGTCTGTCTGTCTGTCTTTGTCTCTGTCTCTCTCTGATTTTAGATTTAATTTGCTCATGTCGTCAAAACACGAGGCGTGAGCTTGGCCATGTACTGATATGAAGCATCGAAGAGACTTTGAATCGTTTTTTTTGTTAATGTTGTTGAGTATTGTGTTAGCTGCTTCTGGTTGATTTGTGATGTCGGTTTAATGTGTCATCTCATTTTCTTTCTTTCTTTCTTTTCTTTTCTTGTATGACCCCCTTCAGTAAGGGGCTTTGGCCTTAATCTGAATAAAAGATCTTTATCGTTATCTCTCTCTCTCTCTCTCTGAGTGTGTGTGCTTGTGCCCGGGCGCTTGCAGGTCCATACCTGTTTGTTTTGTTGTTTTTTGTTGTTGTTTTTTAATTAACACACAAAAAAGCCCATTCTCTTTCTGTTTGCCTGTCTGTCTGTCATGTCTGGCCATAGTGTGTACTGTGCAGGACCATGTCTGTCAGTGTCATGTCTGGCCACAGTGTGTACTGTGCAGGACCATGTCTGTCTGTCATGTCTGGCCATAGTGTGTACTGTGCAGGACCATGTCTGTCTGTCATGTCTGGCCATAGTGTGTACTGTGCAGGACCATGTCTGTCAGTGTCATGTCTGGCCATAGTGTGTACTGTGCAGGACCATGTCTGTCAGTGTCATGTCTGGCCATAGTGTGTACTGTGCAGGACCATGTCTGTCTGTCATGTCTGGCCATAGTGTGTACTGTGCAGGACCATGTCTGTCAGTGTCATGTCTGGCCATAGTGTGTACTGTGCAGGACCATGTCTGTCATGTCTGGCCATAGTGTGTACTGTGCAGGACCATGTCTGTCAGTGTCATGTCTGGCCATAGTGTGTACTGTGCAGGACGATGTCTGTCATGTCTGGCCATAGTGTGTACTGTGCAGGACCATGTCTGTCTGTCATGTCTGGCCATAGTGTGTACTGTGCAGGACCATGTCTCTCTGTCATGTCTGGCCATAGTGTGTACTGTGCAGGACCATGTCTGTCAGTGTCATGTCTGGCCACAGTGTGTACTGTGCAGGACCATGTCTGTCTGTCAGTGTCATGTCTGGCCATAGTGTGTACTGTGCAGGACCATGTCTGTCTGTCATGTCTGGCCATAGTGTGTACTGTGCAGGACCATGTCTGTCTGTCATGTCTGGCCATAGTGTGTACTGTGCAGGACCATGTCTGTCTGTCATGTCTGGCCATAGTGTGCACTGTGCAGGACCATGCCTGTCTGTCATGTCTGGCCATAGTGTGTACTGTACAGGACCATGTCTCTCTGTCTGTCATGTCTGGCCATAGTGTGTACTGTGCAGGACCATGCCTGTCTGTCAGTGTCATGTCTGGCCATAGTGTGTACTGTGCAGGACCATGTCTGTCAGTGTCATGTCTGGCCATAGTGTGTACTGTGCAGGACCATGTCTGTCTGTCATGTCTGGCCATAGTGTGTACTGTACAGGACCATGTCTGTCAGTGTCATGTCTGGCCATAGTGTGTACTGTGCAGGACCATGTCTGTCTGTCAGTGTCATGTCTGGCCATAGTGTGTACTGTGCAGGACCATGTCTGTCAGTGTCATGTCTGGCCATAGTGTGTACTGTGCAGGACCATGTCTGTCTGTCAGTGTCATGTCTGGCCATAGTGTGTACTGTGCAGGACCATGTCTGTCTGTCATGTCTGGCCATAGTGTGTACTGTGCAGGACCATGTCTGTCTGTCAGTGTCATGTCTGGCCATAGTGTGTACTGTGCAGGACCATGCCTGTGTCAGTGTCATGTCTGGCCATAGTGTGTACTGTGCAGGACAATGCGTTTTCATCTGTTCGTGCATTCCCGCAGTGTAGACACAGGGAGAAGGGTGCGCACAGTCACAGTGGATGCAGCAGGTTTCAGCTTTTCTCTGGGAATCTGGTGGGCCGTACACGGTGAGAAAAAAAAAAGAGCTTGTGAATTGACCAAGTTCAGATCTGAGTACATTTGGCTCATGGCATGTGAAATGTAAGATGCTGATTTTTTTTTTTTATCATGAGTTTAATCTTTATACACAATGATGATGATGATGATAATAATAATAATAATAGTGGAATGATGATGAATAAGATAACGATGGTAATAATTTGTATGATGATGATGATGATTTGATTTTTGATTTTATATGGATACTTATATAGCATCTATCCTCGGTCCGAGGCCAGGCTCTAAGCGAGTTACAAACACGGGGTCATTTGCACAACAGGCTGCCTACCTGGGTAGAGCCGACTGGCGGCTGCCATTGGGCGCTCATCATTGGTTTCCCGTGTCATTCAATCAAATTTCAGGCACGCACACATACACACTCAGACATGTAACATTTTACGTGTATGACCGTTTTGTTTATTTACCCCGCCATGTAGGCAGCCATACTCCGTTTTCTGGGGTATACATTTTGGGTATGTTCTTATTTTCATAACCCACCAAACGTTGGCATGGATTACAGGATCTTTAATTTGATCTCCTGCGTGCGTATACACACGAAGGGGGTTCAGGCACCAGCAGGTCTGGACATATGTTGACCTGTGAGATCGGAAAAATCTCCACCCTTTACCCACCAGGCGCCGTTACCGTGATTCGAACCTGGGACCCTCAGATTGAAAGTCCAACGCTTCAACTACTCGGCTATTGTGCCCATCATTAATAATGATGATGATATGTTCTGTACTTTCATCAGTGTGGAGATTTAACCCCCAGACTGCTGCCGACGAGTATGAGGTCAGTGAAGGCTGGTGTTTGTGTGTGATAACACTGACCTGACAGGTCAGGATGTCAGTGAAGGCTGGTGTCTGACTGTGATAACACTGACCTCACAAGTTAAGATGTCAGTGAAGGATGATGTCTGACTGTGATAACACCGACCTGACATGTCAGGATGTCAGTGAAGGCTGGTGTCTGACTGTGATAACACCGACCTGACATGTCAGGATGTCAGTGAAGGCTGGTGTCTGACTGTGATAACACCGACCTGACATGTCAGGATGTCAGTGAAGGCTGGTGTCTGACTGTGATAACACTGACCTGACAGGTCAGGATGTCAGTGAAGGCTGGTGTCTGACTGTGATAACACCGACCTGACATGTCAGGATGTCAGTGAAGGCTGGTGTCTGACTGTGATAACACCGACCTGACAGGTCAGGATGTCAGTGAAGGCTGGTGTCTGACTGTGATAACACCGACCTGACATGTCAGGATGTCAGTGAAGGCTGGTGTCTGACTGTGATAACACTGACCTGACAGGTCAGGATGTCAGTGAAGGCTGGTGTCTGACTGTGATAACACTGACCTGACAAGTCAGGATGTCAGTGAAGGCTGGTGTCTGACTGTGATAACACTGACCTCACAGGTCAGGATGTCAGTGAAGGCTGGTGTCTGACTGTGATAACACTGACCTCACAGGTCAGGATGTCAGTGAAGGCTGGTGTCTGACTGTGATAACACTGACCTCACAGGTCAGGATGTCAGTGAAGGCTGGTGTCTGACTGTGATAACACCGACCTGACATGTCAGGATGTCAGTGAAGGCTGGTGTCTGACTGTGATAACACTGACCTGACAGGTCAGGATGTCAGTGAAGGATGATGTCTGACTGTGATAACACCGACCTGACAGGTCAGGATGTCAGTGAAGGATGTCTGACTGTGATAATACCGACCTGACAGGTCAGGATGTCAGTGAAGGCTGGTGTCTGACTGTGATAACACTGACCTGACAGGTCAGGATGTCAGTGAAGGATGTCTGACTGTGATAACACCGACCTGACAGGTCAGGATGTCAGTGAAGGATGATGTCTGACTGTGATAACACTGACCTGACAGGTCAGGATGTCAGTGAAGGCTGGTGTCTGACTGTGATAACACTGACCTGACAGGTCAGGATGTCAGTGAAGGATGATGTCTGACTGTGATAACACCGACCTGACAGGTCAGGATGTCAGTGAAGGCTGGTGTCTGACTGTGATAACACTGACCTGACAAGTCAGGATGTCAGTGAAGGCTGGTGTCTGACTGTGATAACACTGACCTGACAAGTCAGGATGTCAGTGAAGGCTGGTGTCTGACTGTGATAACACCGACCTGACAGGTCAGGATGTCAGTGAAGGATGTCTGACTGTGATAACACTGACCTGACAGGTCAGGATGTCAGTGAAGGATGATGTCTGACTGTGATAATACCGACCTCACAAGTCAGGATGTCAGTGAAGGATGTCTGACTGTGATAACACTGACCTGACAGGTCAGGATGTCAGTGAAGGCTGGTGTCTGACTGTGATAATACCGACCTCACAAGTCAGGATGTCAGTGAAGGATGATGTCTGACTGTGATAACACCGACCTGACAGGTCAGGATGTCAGTGAAGGCTGGTGTCTGACTGTGATAACACTGACCTGACATGTCAGGATGTCAGTGAAGGATGATGTCTGACTGTGATAACACCGACCTGACAGGTCAGGATGTCAGTGAAGGCTGGTGTCTGACTGTGATAACACTGACCTCACAGGTCAGGATGTCAGTGAAGGCTGGTGTCTGACTGTGATAACACTGACCTCACAGGTCAGGATGTCAGCCATCATTCTGTGTTTGGACTTCCGTTGGGATTGCACTGGGTTTTTTTTTTCGGGATTAAAAATAATTCAAAACAGTGCATAGAAGTTGGTTGTAAATCTACAACAATAGAAGTACAGAGAAGGTATCTGTAAATGTACTTTGATACTTACGGATTTCATTTCAGCAAGATGTAGCAGTTATGGGGTTAATGTTAGCGCCGTGAATGCCACGAAGTCCACGTTTTGTTGGCAGAGTGGCAGGGTCAACCGACGCCAACCTGAGCCAAGTTGGAAAGATGCCAACACAAATTGATAAGATTTTTTTTTTAACGAAACAGGTGAAAACAACGCAGGTCTACACAACAGAGGGCGATGGTTTAACACACAGATGACGAAAAAATACAGACGCGCGTGCCTGGCGGACCAATCAGTGGCTGACACGTGGCAAGTCACGTGCTGTACTTGGGTAGACCAGCAGAGCGGGTGTGACTGGTGGCAGTTGACGCGGGCTGTGAGCAGTGCGAGAATCCTCCATCTCTCCAGGAGTCCCCCGGCACTTGGCGGGAACACTTCACGATGGTAAGGGGGAACTCTTGACGATGGTAAGGGGGAACTCTTCACGATGGTAAGGGGGAACCCTTCACGATGGTAAGGGGGAACCCTTCACGATGGTAAGGGGGAACCCTTCACGATGGTAAGGGCGGGAACACTTCACGATGGTAAGGGCGGGAACACGATGGTAACACTTCACGATGGTAAGCGGGAACTCTTCACGATGGTAAGGGGGAACCCTTCACGATGGTAAGGGCGGGAACACTTCACGATGGTAAGGGGGAACCCTTCACGATGGTAAGGGGGAACTCTTCACGATGGTAACCTTCACGATGGTAAGGGGGAACCCTTCACGATGGTAAGGGCGGGGACACGATGGTAAGGGGGAACTCTTCACGATGGTAACCTACACGATGGTAAGGGGGAACACTTCACGATGGTAACCTTCACGATGGTAAGGGGGAACCCTTCATGATAGTAAGGGCGGGAACCCTTCACGATGGTAAGGGCGGGGACACGATGGTAAGGGGGAACCCTTCACGATGGTAAGGGCGGGAACACTTCACGATGGTAAGGGCGGGAACACTTCACGATGGTAAGGGGGAACCCTTCACGATGGTAAGGGCGGGAACACGATGGTAAAACTTCACGATGGTAAGGGGGAACTCTTCACGATGGTAAGGGCGGGAACCCTTCACGATGGTAAGGGCGGGAACACTTCACGATGGTAAGGGGGAACCCTTCACGATGGTAAGGGCGGGAACACTTCACGATGGTAAGAGGGAACCCTTCACGATGGTAAGGGCGGGAACACTTCACGATGGTAAGGGGGAACCCTTCACGATGGTAAGGGCGGGAACACTTCACGATGGTAAGGGCGGGAACACGATGGTAAGGCGGAACACTTCACGATGGTAAGGGGGAACTCTTCACGATACACGATGGTAAGGGGGAACACTTCACGATGGTAAGGGGGAACCCTTCATGATAGTAAGGGCGGGAACCCTTCACGATGGTAAGGGCGGGGACACGATGGTAAGGGGGAACCCTTCACGATGGTAAGGGGGAACCCTTCACGATGGTAAGGGCGGGAACACGATGGTAAGGGGGAACCCTTCACGATGGTAAGGGCGGGAACACTTCACGATGGTAAGGGCGGGAACTCTTCACGATGGTAAGGGGGGAACCCTTCACGATGGTAAGGGCGGGAACTCTTCACGATGGTAAGGGGGAACCCTTCACGATGGTAAGGGCGGGAACACTTCACGATGGTAAGGGCTGGAACTCTTCACGATGGTAAGGGGGAACCCTTCACGATGGTAAGGGCGGGAACACTTCACGATGGTAAGGGCGGGAACACTTCACGATGGTAAGGGCGGGAACACGATGGTAAGGGGGAACACTTCACGATGGTAAGGGGGAACACTTCACGATGGTAACACTTCACGATGGTAAGGGGGAACCCTTCACGATGGTAACACTTCACGATGGTAAGGTCCGCTTTAGTTCCAGGATACCACTGAGAACAACAAAGAATACTTTGGAATGTTGAACTTTATAATAATGATAATGATAACAATAATAGTGAATTGATAAAATTTCTTATTATTATTATCATAATTGTTTTTGCTATTTTTGTTATTATTATTATCGTTATAATCTATTTATTCGTTTATTGATACTTGATTGGATACTTATATATATATATATATGTATGTATATATATATATATATATATGAATCAATCAATCAATCAATCATTTTAAATCACATAGCGCCTGCCTTCGGTCAGAGACCAAACTTAACTGGAAGCGCTTTACAAACTCGGAGTTATTTGCGCAACAGGCTGCCTACCTGAGTAGTGCCAACTGTGCGCTGCATTTAGACGCTTATCATTCGTTTCCTGTGCCATTTAGTCGGGATTCGGTCACGCGCACGCAAACACATGTATATGCAGAGCGGATTTTTTTTCTTCATAATTTTACCATGAACCAATACTTTTGTTGACGTGGGATGTTTTTCGTGCGCTAAGTGCATGCTGCACACAGGACCTCGGTTTATCGTCTCATCCGAATGACTAACGTCCCGACCACCACTCAAATCTAGTGGAGGGGGAGAAAACTCTGGCGATTGGGATTGGATCCCGTGCACTCAGATTCCCTGGCTCCCTTGGCGTTACCACTGGGCCACAACTCCACTTGTCTTGTGTCGTGGAATGTCAGCCAGTTTCGTTCCAGACTGCGCTGCTGTGTTCTGAATGGTATTTGACGGGAACGCTGCTGCCGATTTGTTTTAAGGTCAGTTTCAGATTGAGAGACTCGTACAGTGGAGCCTGTACCGGTGGCCAGTTTTCGGAAGGTGCACGCACGGGAGATATTTTGATTGTGCTTTAACATCCCACCCATTCTCCTTGTGAGAAGTTTGAAGGATGTTCGGGTATCGTTGACCTGAAATTGGAGATAATATTGTGAATCCATTTGCATTCGACTTTTTTAACGCTTAGGTTTGTGGTAGGACTCGAGGATTTTGCCGAGAAAAAAAGTTGTTTCTGAAATACAGAAACCGGCCAAACACACAATATTTTCGAAGAAAATTTATACTGATAGAAGTGGCACACATTGCAAAGGAGGTTCTTCTCCCCACCCCTCCCCCTTTGTGCATCCTCCTAGCCTCCTCCTTCATATAGCCCCCTACCCCTTTACGGTTCAGTACTGTCTGGATTAATTACAACTGCATGCAGTGAAACCAGGATGCTGAAATATACACCAAGGTATGTGGTACAGAATGACATCAGTTTACAGTTGGGCCAACTGCAAAGTGAGGGCTGTATTAACAATGGTTTCTCCATTGCAATGGGGAAATCATTTACAGCTTAGTCTTTTGTGAAGGACTATGACTCTCAAACTAGGAGGCAAAATTGCACTGGCTCTTAGTGCTGCAGCTTTGGGGGCTAGTTGGCCTTTGGGAATCATTCCAGCGCCGACTGTCCTAAAACCCTCTTGGCCGAGAGAGTGGGGATGTAACTGGGGCAAGACTCTCCACAATAATCAAACTCTAGCCCAGATAGTCGAGACAGCAGTTGCCTCCTCTGCTGTTCTGATGGTACAAGTCGAACACAACTGACTATCATACATGTAGTACTTCAGCATCTGTTAGACATCTGGTCACAGCTGTGAGACTCGGTGCGTTTCCAGCGTCGTCATCAGTACTTGTGTCTGTGTTGGTGGATTTACTGACACTCAGGAATGATTCCAGATCGGGACTGTTGTGGTCCTGACTTTCAGTGTTGGGAATCAGACCCACACAGGGGAGGGGACAATGCGTGTTGTAAGCACGTGTGTGTTTGATTTTATTCCACTTAAATGAATATTTTACATATGCCTTAGTTTGTACAGGTTTACCTTTTTCCCATCAGTGTGAGTTGTAAGGTGTCAAGGCATGTGGACTGATGCACACATTGTTTTTGCTTCAAGAGAGGTGGTAGAATGGTGAAGACACTTACCAACAGTGTCCGTCACGGTCTGGTTCGGATCCCGCTCTCCCCCTCTCTCCCCCTCTCTCCCCAAGTGTGACTGGAAAATCAAACTGAGTGTCCAGTCACGATGAGACGATGAACCGAGGTCCCGTGTGCAGCACACATTCAGCGCACAGAAAAAAGAACCCATGGTAACGTCAGTGTTGTCCTCTGGCAAAATTCTTCGAAAGAAATCTACTCTGATAGGCACAGAAATATATATTTGTATTTGTATTTCTTTTTTATCACAACAGATTTCTCTGTGTGAAATTCGGGCTGCTCCCCCCAGGGAGAGCGCGTCGCTATACTACAGCGCCACCCATTTTTTTGGTATTTTTTCCTGCGTGCAGTTTTATTTGTTTTTCCTATCGAAGTGGATTTTTCTACAGAATTTTGCCAGGAACAACCCTTTTGTTGCCGTGGGTTCTTTTACGTGGGCTAAGTGCATGCTACACACGGGACCTCGGTTTATCGTCTCATCCGAATGACTAGCGTCCAGACCACCACTCAAGGTCTAGTGGAGGGGGAGAAAATATCGGCGGCTGAGCCGTGATTCGAACCAGTGCGCTCAGATTCTCTCTCGCTTCCTAGGCGGACGCGTTACCTCTAGGCCATCACTCCATGTATGCATTTCTTACATTGGTATAGAATGTGTTTTACTTATTGAAATTACTTTCTTCCTGTTTACACTTCAATGTTCTAACTATGATAAATCAAACGATGTTATTTTCTTTTCAATCTAATGCGCTTGTGGAGGAAGGAGGCAGAATGGTTAAGGCGCTCAGCTGCCAGTACAGAGAGTCCTTGAGGGTGTGGGTTCGAATCCCGCTCTCGCCTTTTCTCCCAAGTTTGATAGGAAAATCAAACTGAGCGTTTGGTCTTTCGGATGAGAAGATACACCGAGGTCCCGTGTGCAGCACGCACTTGGCGCACGGAAAAAGAACATATTGCAACAAAAGTGTTGTCTCCTTGCAAAATTATGTAAAACGAAATCCACTCTGATGGGTACACAAATGTCTAAGCATGCACTCAAGGCGTGACAAGCGTGTTCGGTTATGCTGCTGTCAGGCATCTGCCTAGTGGATGTGGCGAAGCGTATATGGATTTGTCCGAGCACAGCGACACCTCCCTTGGAAAGTGAAACTGAAAGCTAATGATAGAAACGAATATAATGCATGTATACCAGCGCGTTGGGTTATGCTGCTGTCAGGCATCTGCCCAGCAGATGTGGTGTAGCGTATATGGCTTTGTCCGAACGCGGTGACGCCTCCTTGAGAAACTGAAACTGAAAATGCTGTTAAAAAAACAACAAAAACAAAACACCACAAATACTTGACCTTGGCATGATCCCAACGTCTTGGTCATGTCTTTCCCTCGGTACACTGTGAGCTCAGACCGTGTACATGATCCCAACGTCTTGGTCATGTCTTTCCCTCAGTACACTGTGAGCTCAGACCGTGTACAGGATCCCAACGTCTTGGTCATGTCTTTCCCTCGGTACACTGTGAGCTCAGACCATGTACATGATCCCAACGTATTGGTCATGTCTTTCCCTCGGTACACTGTCAGATCAGACCGTGTCCATGATCCCAACGTCTTGGTCATGTCTTTCCCTCGGTACACTGTGAGCTCAGACCATGTACATGATCCCAACGTATTGGTCATGTCTTTCCCTCGGTACACTGTGAGATCAGACCATGTACATGATCCCAACGTCTTGGTCATGTCTTTCCCTCGGTACACTGTGAGCTCAGACCATGTACATGATCCCAACACCTTGGTCATGTCTTTCCATCGGTACACTGTGAGCTCAGACCGTGTACAGGATCTCAACGTCTTGGTCATGTCTTTCCATCGGTACACTGTGAGCTCAGACCGTGTACAGGATCTCAACGTATTGGTCATGCCTTTCCCTCGGTACACTGTGAGCTCAGACCGTGTACATGATCCCAACACCTTGGTCATGTCTTTCCCTCGGTACACTGTGAGCTCAGACCGTGTACATGATCCCAACGTCTTGGTCATGTCTTTCCCTCGGTACACTGTGAGCTCAGACCGTGTACATGATCCCAACGTCTTGGTCATGTCTTTCCCTCGGTACACTGTGAGCTCAGACCATGTACATGATCCCAACACCTTGGTCATGTCTTTCCCTCGGTACACTGTGAGCTCAGACCATGTACATGATCCCAACACCTTGGTCATGTCTTTCCCTCGGTACACTGTCAGCTCAGACCGTGTACATGATCCCAACGTCTTGGTCATGTCTTTCCCTCGGTACACTGTGAGCTCAGACCATGTACATGATCCCAACACCTTGGTCATGTCTTTCCCTCGGTACACTGTGAGCTCAGACCATGTACATGATCCCAACACCTTGGTCATGTCTTTCCCTCGGTACACTGTCAGCTCAGACCGTGTACATGATCCCAACGTCTTGGTCATGTCTTTCCCTCGGTACACTGTGAGCTCAGACCATGTACATGATCCCAACACCTTAGTCATGTCTTTCCCTCGGTACACTGTGAGCTCAGACCATGTACATGATCCCAACACCTTGGTCATGTCTTTCCCTCGGTACACTGTGAGCTCAGACCATGTACATGATCCCAACGTCTTGGTCATGTCTTTCCCTCGGTACACTGTGAGCTCAGACCATGTACATGATCCCAACACCTTGGTCATGTCTTTCCCTCGGTACACTGTCAGCCCAGTCCGTGTACAGACGCAGCAGTGCACGCACCAGAGGTGTGCTCTGTTCACGTGAAGGTGAATGTGCAATGAAGAGGAGAACGTTGACATGGTTTGTGCATGTTCTGTCACAGAGGTTTCTCCTCTCAATGTCGGTGCTCCTGCTGGTCAGTGTGTGGTCAGCCTCGTCTGTGGCCTTTGGGGGCAAAGGTCAGTGTGTGTGCAGTTTACATGTGTGTTTGTGGGTTGTCGGGCCTCTGTGTGTGTGTGTGTGTGTGTGTGTGTGTGTGTGTGTGTGTGTGTGTGTGTGTGTGTCGTCGTCTTCAGTTTAACGTCTTTCCACTTGAAGTGATATTAGTGTGTGTGTGTGTGTGTGTGTGTGTGTTTCGTTTCGTTCCTTTGTTTAACGTCTATCCACCATTGTCATGTCATTTCAGACGAAACTCCATCCGCTTACATCACTCTGACCACGTGATGTCCTTGGAGAAACCTGTTTCAAGTATTGGTCAATCTGGATTAGTGGAGATACGAAGTGTTCTCTGTTCGTAGTTAACCATAGACGCAGCAAAAAAAAAAAAAAAAAAAAAAACCAAAACAACAACCCCCCCCCCCCCAAAAAAAAAACAACAACAACAACAACAACAAACAAACAAACAAACAAAAAAACCCACAAAAAAACAACAACAAAAAAACAAAAACATGGCTTATATGCCATTGTTTTCTTAAAAAAAAAAAGAAGTTAAAAAGCACTTCTTTCCGTACATTCCTTATAAGCTTCAAAATGTACAAGATTCTGCAGCAAAGATATTTATTCGAGTGGTAAGATAGGATCATGCTCAATCTCTCCTACAAGCACGTGCGCTGGCTCCCAGTTCAAGCATGGATTAAATATAAATATAAGCTTGCAACGCTCTGTCATAATTGTTTTCACTGGTTCATCCCCTGCTTACATCCACCACCTCTTGTCTGCACACCTCCTAGACAACTGCGCTCATCCTCTGACTCTTGTCTTGTCTGTCCCCAAATTAAAACTAAGACTTATGGTGAATTTTTTTTTCTCTTACACTGTTCCTAAAGTATGGAATTATCTCCCAGTCAATTTCATATAGACATTGCTCTTGCCTTAAAGAAAAGAAAAGAAAAATATTTTCCAGCAATAATACTAAGCCCCCTTCCTTTTCCCAATCCAAGTATATGTGTTAACCAAGTGGCAGTAAATACGTTTGTTTCTGTCGTGATGTGTCTGTATTTGTGTTTGTCATTTTCATTTTTGTTTCTCTCTTTTGATTTTCTAAAATTCATTTTTCTGCATGAGTGATGGAGTTTTATGTGAAATGTTTCTTTATGTTATATTTGACTTGTGTGATGTGCCTTACAATCATTTTTTGTTTTAGTGAAAGGTGCAACAGAAATAAATGATTATTGTTTCTTGCATTTCTAAATTATTTTTCTGCACGAGTGATTGTGAGTTTTATGTCAATTGTATTGTATTTCTCTTTTTGTCACAACGGATTTCTCTGTGTGAAATTTGGGCTGCTTTCCCCAGGGATAGCGTGTTACTACACTACAGCGCCCCCCACGCCCCCCCCACCCCCATCCCCCTCACGCCCCCTTTTTTCTGCCTGCAGTTTTATTTGTTTTTCCCATCGAAGGGGATTTTTCTACAGAATTTTGCCAGAAACAATCATTTTGTTGCCATGGGTTCTTTTACGTGGGCTAAGTGCATGCTGCACATGGGACCTCGGTTTATCGTCTCATCCGAATGACTAGCGTCCAGACCACCACTCAAGGTCTAGTGGAGGGGGAGAAAATATCGGCGGCTGAGCCGTGATTCGAGCCAGCGCGCTCAAGATTCTCTCGCTTCGTAGGCGGACGCGTTACCTCTCGGCCATCACTCCACATAAATGTCTCTTTTTGTAATATTTTACTCAGGCGATGTGCCTTGAGCATCATATTGTTTGAGTGAAAGGCGCAATATAAATAAACAATAACTGCTGTCTATTTTATATTATATATATATATATATATATATATATATATATATATATATATATTGCACGAGTGATTTGTAAAATGTTTCTTTTTGTTATATTTCACTCTGGTGATGTGCCTTGAGCATTACTTTGTTTTAGTGAAAGGTGCTGTAGAAGTCGGCAAGAATTACGATTATTATTTGTGGCAGTAGTAGTAGGAACAGCAGCAGCAGCAGCAGCAGCAGCAGTAGTAGTAGTAGTAGCAGCAGCAATAGTGGTAGTTGTAATACTATTATTATTACAAAAATATATATTATTATTAGAAGTAGTAGTAGTAGCAGTACATTTAGTATTACTAATACTATTATCATTACTATCTTAATTATCTTTTAAAATCTGTTTATATTATTACTTTTCTACTTTTTTTCTTCTTCTTACTATCATGACACCACTTGACCACCACTCCCCCCCTCCCCCAGTGACCAAAGGCGGCCCACCTGTGCTGGATGTTGACCACGTGGCCAGAGAGAACGAGGTGAACCCTCAAGACACGAACCTGGACCCCCTGGCAGACAAGAAGGCCTTTCCTGCCTTCCTCAACTCGGGTAGGTGGTCCGAGACAGGACGGTGTTGGTTTGGGTGTGTGTCTGGACAGGAATTGTGTCTTTCATATCTTCTGTTTTCTTTCGCGACTCGGGCAGGTAGTTTGATGTGGGTACTTACCTAGCGCCTATCCTCGGTCAGAGACCAGGCTCTCAGCGCTTTACACACACGGGGTCATTGACACAACAGCTCTGCCTACCTGGGTAGAGCCGACTGGCAGCTAGCTGCAATTGGGCGCTCGTCACTCGTTTCCTTTGTCATTCAGTCAGGTTCCAGTCACGCACACACACACTCACACAGACATGTTACTTTTTACATGTGTGATTTTTTTTTTATTCACCCCGCAATGTAGGTATCCATAGTCCGTTTTTTGTTGTTGTGTTTTTTTTTTTTTTGTTTTTTTTTTGTGAGGGGGGGGGGGGGGGTTATGTGAGGTGCATGTTGGGTATGTTTTGTTTCCATAACCCACCGAATGCTGACATAGGTTACACGATCTTTAACGTGCGTATTTGATCTTCTGCGTGTGGATACACACGAATGGAGTTCAGGCACTGACAGATGTTCACATATGTTGACCGGCCACCTGGGAGATCGGAAGAAATTCAGCCCTTTACCCACCAGGTGCCGTTACCGAGATTCGGACCTGGGACCCTCAGATTGAAGGTCCCAACGCTTTAACCACTCGGTTATTGCACCCGTCTAGTTTGAAGACGATGGTGTTGGTTCATGGGCTGTGACATGAAAGGAATCAGGTGTTAGGGTTTGAACCATTTCTTTGCAATCTTCTGTTTACTTCTGTAACTCGGGTAGGTGGTAGGTGGTTTAATACGATGGTGTTGGTTCGTGGGTTGTGACGTGAAAGGAATCAGGTGTTAGGGTTTGTACCATTTCTTTGCAATCTTCTGTTTACTTCCGTAACTCGGGTAGGTGGTTTAATACGATGGTGTTGGTCAGTGGGTTGTGACGTGAAAGGAATCAGGTGTTAGGGTTTGAACCATTTCTTTGCAATCTTCTGTTTATTTCCGTAACTCAGGTAGGTGGTTTAATACGATGGTGTTGGTCAGTGGGTTGTGACGTGAAAGGAATCAGGTGTTAGGGTTTGTACCATTTCTTTGCAATCTTCTGTTTATTTCCGTAACTCAGGTAGGTGGTTTAATACGATGGTGTTGGTCAGTGGGTTGTGACGTGAAAGGAATCAGGTGTTAGGGTTTGTACCATTTCTTTGCAATCTTCTGTTTATTTCCGTAACTCAGGTAGGTGGTTTAATACGATGGTGTTGGTCAGTGGGTTGTGACGTGAAAGGAATCAGGTGTTAGGGTTTGTACCATTTCTTTGCAATCTTCTGTTTATTTCCGTAACTCGGGTAGGTGGTTTAATACGATGGTGTTGGTCAGTGGGTTGTGACGTGAAAGGAATCAGGTGTTAGGGTTTGAACCATTTCTTTGCAATCTTCTGTTTATTTCCGTAACTCGGGTAGGTGGTTTAATACGATGGTGTTGGTCAGTGGGTTGTGACGTGAAAGGAATCAGGTGTTAGGGTTTGAACCATTTCTTTGCAGTCTTCTGTTTGTTTCCGTAACTCGGGTAGGTGGTTTAATACGATGGTGTTGGTCAGTGGGTTGTGACGTGAAAGGAATCAGGTGTTAGGGTTTGAACCATTTCTTTGCAATCTTCTGTTTATTTCCGTAACTCAGGTAGGTGGTTTAATACGATGGTGTTGGTCAGTGGGTTGTGACGTGAAAGGAATCAGGTGTTAGGGTTTGTACCATTTCTTTGCAATCTTCTGTTTATTTCCGTAACTCGGGTAGGTGGTTTAATACGATGGTGTTGGTTGATGGGTTGTGACGTGAAAGGAATCAGGTGTTAGGGTTTGTACCATTTCTTTGCAATCTTCTGTTTATTTCCGTAACTCAGGTAGGTGGTTTAATACGATGGTGTTGGTCAGTGGGTTGTGACGTGAAAGGAATCAGGTGTTAGGGTTTGAACCATTTCTTTGCAATCTTCTGTTTATTTCCGTAACTCAGGTAGGTGGTTTAATACGATGGTGTTGGTCAGTGGGTTGTGACGTGAAAGGAATCAGGTGGTAGGGTTTGAACCATTTCTTTGCAATCTTCTGTTTATTTCCGTAACTCAGGTAGGTGGTTTAATACGATGGTGTTGGTCAGTGGGTTGTGACGTGAAAGGAATCAGGTGTTAGGGTTTGAACCATTTCTTTGCAATCTTCTGTTTATTTCCGTAACTCAGGTAGGTGGTTTAATACGATGGTGTTGGTCAGTGGGTTGTGACGTGAAAGGAATCAGGTGTTAGGGTTTGTACCATTTCTTTGCAATCTTCTGTTTATTTCCGTAACTCGGGTAGGTGGTTTAATACGATGGTGTTGGTTGATGGGTTGTGACGTGAAAGGAATCAGGTGTTAGGGTTTGTACCATTTCTTTGCAATCTTCTGTTTATTTCCGTAACTCAGGTAGGTGGTTTAATACGATGGTGTTGGTCAGTGGGTTGTGACGTGAAAGGAATCAGGTGTTAGGGTTTGAACCATTTCTTTGCAATCTTCTGTTTATTTCCGTAACTCAGGTAGGTGGTTTAATACGATGGTGTTGGTCAGTGGGTTGTGACGTGAAAGGAATCAGGTGGTAGGGTTTGAACCATTTCTTTGCAATCTTCTGTTTATTTCCGTAACTCAGGTAGGTGGTTTAATACGATGGTGTTGGTCAGTGGGTTGTGACGTGAAAGGAATCAGGTGTTAGGGTTTGAACCATTTCTTTGCAATCTTCTGTTTATTTCCGTAACTCAGGTAGGTGGTTTAATACGATGGTGTTGGTCAGTGGGTTGTGACGTGAAAGGAATCAGGTGTTAGGGTTTGTACCATTTCTTTGCAATCTTCTGTTTATTTCCGTAACTCAGGTAGGTGGTTTAATACGATGGTGTTGGTCAGTGGGTTGTGACGTGAAAGGAATCAGGTGTTAGGGTTTGAACCATTTCTTTGCAATCTTCTGTTTATTTCCGTAACTCAGGTAGGTGGTTTAATACGATGGTGTTGGTCAGTGGGTTGTGACGTGAAAGGAATCAGGTGTTAGGGTTTGAACCATTTCTTTGCAATCTTCTGTTTATTTCCGTAACTCAGGTAGGTGGTTTAATACGATGGTGTTGGTCAGTGGGTTGTGACGTGAAAGGAATCAGGTGTTAGGGTTTGAACCATTTCTTTGCAATCTTCTGTTTATTTCCGTAACTCAGGTAGGTGGTTTAATACGATGGTGTTGGTCGGTGGGTTGTGACGTGAAAGCAACCGAGTGTTCGGGTGGGTCGTTTTTGTTGTCGCTGCTGCAAAATTCTTTGTCAACTGTGTTTATTTCTGTTGTATTTTGACGTATGTGTGTATGCTCGTTAGTTCTTTTAGTCCTTCTTACTGTTTTGTTAGTTCCACCTTGTGTGTGTGTGTGTGTGTGTTTCTTTTGTGTTCATTTTGCGCGTGCATGAATCAAAAACTAAACGTTTTACTGCCATGAAAGTTGCACTGATGTTTTTGAAATTTGATGCAGAGCTACACTCGTTACAAATCTAAATATTACTTAAATAAATCAACTTTGATTTTAAAGTGTATCCCTGCATTTTTTTCCCTTTCAGAATGTCAGCAACAACAAACAACCTCCACCCCCCTTAACCCCCCTCCACTTGCACCAAACCGCACGTGAAGATTTTTCTAGAAAGTCTGCGTAGAAACATCTTCTTTTCTGTTCCTGTCTTTGTCGTTTTGTCATTTTTCTTTTTATCGTAAATACAAAAAGTTAGCCAGAAGGGATTGTACCCCGGGACCTCGAGGTAGAATGTGCAGTGTTGTGACCACTCAGGTAGAACGTGCAGTGTTGTGACCACTCAGGTAGAACGTGCAGTGTTGTGACCACTCAGGTAGAACGTGCAGTGTTGTGACCACTCAGGTAGAACGTGCAGTGTTGTGACCTGAGTGCAGTGTTGTGACCACTCAGAACGTGCAGTGTTGTGACCACTCAGGTAGAACGTGCAGTGTTGTGACCTGAGTGCAGTGTTGTGACCTGAGTGCAGTGTTGTGACCACTCAGGTAGAACGTGCAGTGTTGTGACCACTCAGGTAGAACGTGCAGTGTTGTGACCTGAGTGCAGTGTTGTGACCACTCAGGTAGAACGTGCAGTGTTGTGACCTGAGTGCAGTGTTGTGACCACTCAGGTAGAACGTGCAGTGTTGTGACCTGAGTGCAGTGTTGTGACCGGTCAGGTAGAACGTGCTCTGTTGTGACCTGAGTGCAGTGTTGTGACCGGTCAGGTAGAATGTGCACTGTTGTGACCTGAGTGCAGTGTTGTGACCACTCAGACGTGCAGTGTTGTGACCACTCAGAACGTGCAGTGTTGTGACCTGAGTGTTGTGTTGTGACCATTCAGGTAGAGCGTGCAGTGTTGTGACCACTCAGGTATCACGCCCGTGTTATTGTTGAACGATGGTGGAGGAAAACCAGTGGCAGTGAACAACCATCCCGTCATTGAAAACAACCATGCAACGTGATATAATCTGATCCATGTATATACTTCGTGTGTGTGTGTGTGTGTGTGTGTGTGTGTGTGTGTAAACGTGCGTGCGTGCGTGAATGTGTTCGCGTGAGCGTGTGCGTGCGTCCGTATGTCGGCGACTTTGACACCAACAGAGGCAGCTGATGACGTAGCTGATGACGCGGATGGTAACGTAGAGTCTGGTGAGGTCACGCTTAACGAGGGAGAGTCAGCGAAGACAACACCAACAGAGTCAGTTGGTGCTGCAGTCGTCACAGCCTTACCCGTTACTACCGATGAAGGTAAGTCACCAGTCTTTTGAAGGCTGTCTTTCTCTGTCTGTCATCTCTCTGGGTGTTGCCACGTGTGTGTGTGTGTGTGTGTGTGTGTGTGTGTGCAGAGTTTTCACGTACCGACGCGTTCGCGTGCGCGAGCATTTGTGTGCAGGAAAAGTTTACACAAATGCACGCGCAAGGGTTTGTGTGTGTGTGTGTGTGTGTTTGTGTGCAAAGTTTTCACGTACCGACGCGTTCGCGTGCGCGAGCATTTGTGTGCAGGAAAAGTTTACACAAATGCACGCGCAAGGGTTTGTGTGTGTGTGTGTGTGTGGAAAGTTAGCACAGATGCACGCGTGCAAACGTTTGTGTGAAATGTTTGCGTGTGTGTGTGTGTGTGTGTGTGTGTGTGCAAGAAACATTTACACAAATGCACGCGCGCAAGCGTTTGTGTTTGTGTGTGTGTGTGTGTGTGTGCGCGTGCGTGCGCAACGTCTGCACACACACACACACACACATAGAGAGAGAGGCGTTGTACGCATTTTCTTTTGGTATTTTAACAGCGTGCATGCTTTGCAGTCGATCTGTCGTGTTAATATTTGTGGCACTAGCAATAATGAGTCGTCAGAGAGAGAGAGAGAGGGGGCGTGGGGGGATGACCGCCTTCATACCGCCACTCGGTCCCTGACCTGACGCCATTCTTTCAGCAGCAGCAGCAGACCCCGAGGACCGGTCCACTTCCCAGGAGGGTGGGGGGCAGAGCAGGGGCCATCACCCGGGGGGACACCACAGCCACCTGTACGCCGTCATTGTCCACCACCATCGGCCCGACACTCCTCAGCACGGGCCACACGCCTGCCCCCCCTCGGCACACCAACACCAACCCTCCTCCCCCCTCTCTGCTGACGGAGGGTCGGGGAGGGTGAAGGAAGGGCAGCAACCCAGCCCACAGGTCAGGACCTCTTTGCCCTTCTCGCTGCCCCGCTGTCTGCAGGACCTGTTGAAAGGCTCTGGTCGTTCCCGGGTGGATTTTGGCGGGTGGAGCCCTTTCCTCTCCTCCCCTGTCGGCCAGATCCATTCCTCTCGTCTCGGCCCCTTCTGGCACCACGCGCTTGGTGGTCTGAAGGCCATGGCGGGGTGGGGGGGTACCTACGGGGATTCGAACCGGGGCTCTTTCCACCATCCTGGTCCGTCCTCGCCTCTCGGTCAGCAGAAGGGGTCGGTTTTTGGAAACCTGGCCACTTTCGCTCAGGGCGCGTATCACGTGCTGGACAACCTCAATCGCTTCGCCATGGGGCGCGGGTCGGAGGGGGGTCACGGGAGGGGTCATGACCTGGGTTCCCCGGTCTCCTCCGGACCACGTGGTCTGCCTGCAGGTCAAGGTCAGGGTCAGGCCGTGGGCGTGACGGCTGGTCCCCCAGGAGGAGGGGTGTCCAAGGGCCAGGAGGGGACACAAGAGGCGCGGAATGGTCCGGCAGGGAGGGGCGGTGAAGGCCAGTCCTCGTCACAGCCCTTCCTGGACCGTCTGATGCCAGTCCTTCGGGGTTTTGCCAAGGCCCATCCTTGAGTTCTTTATAACAGCTTTCTATTAGTATTATTTATTATTATCATATATATATATATATATGAAAAGGTTTCGTGTTTCGTTTAAAAAGCTTTTTCACTGCGGACAATCCTTCGTGATTTTACCAAGGCTTATACTTTAAGTACTTTGTAACAGGTTTTTTAAAATGTTTCCTATTTGGTTTTTAAAGTTTTTTTGTGTTCTTTTTCACTGTGGGGATTTTTGTGTGTTTTTTTCTGTATGGAGAGGTTTCATTTCTTGTTTTCATTCATTTTTCTGTGTGGACGATTTTGTTTTTAGGTTGAAGCTTTGCTAAGTTTTCGTTTTCGATTTTAAATTGAAAGCGTTTTTCTCCTGGGGTAGTTCTTGTTATTTTGTTTTTTGCTGGTTTTTTTCTTTTTTTTCTTTTTGACAGCGTGGTGGTTGTTTTTTTTTTCCTCCCTCCGTGGAGAGTTTTCCATTTTTTAACAGATTTTTTTTTCTTTAAACAGTTTCGTTTGTGAAATTAGATTGTATTCGTGTTTTCAGTTAACACTTGCTGCAGTTTCAGTGCCATACGGAGTTAAAGGTAAAAGAATGGGGAAAAAAGCTTTTTTTTTTTACGGCTCAAGATTGGCTAATTATCTGTGCCCAGGCACATAAGAAATTCACTGTTAGATAACGGCTATCAGATAATTTTATGGATGAGATGATTTTTCAGCGATCTAAAGATCCTGAGATCATCCACAAAGATATAACCTAAATTACAGGATATTAAAAATTTGGCTACTTTATAAAAAAGGATAATATATTGTACTATGCTTAGTATTTACAGTAAAAAAAAAAAATTGAAGGAGAGATTTGAGAAAGAGGAACGGAGCCTCCAAACGGGCACATAATGGTGGTAAGCACTGTTCGTTTTCACTTGGATTCCTTGCATCACTCTCGGCCGTCTTACATCAAGATGGCGTGTTCTGGATAACAAATCATTTGGAACTGTAAAAAAGAAAATATGAATCGTCGTATAGTTACCCAGTTTCGTTGTATCTTGCAAGTCACGCTCTTCATTTTCAATGTTCATGACAACAATATATTTTCTATCAGCATATCAACAGTGTGTGACTTTGCACGTCATTTTATATTTGTATATTGATGTATTGCATGCTGCATAGTGAAGATAAACAGTTTCAAATAAATGTTTTAACTTGAATTTTCCCCCTTTATGGATATGTTTTGTTTTCACTGTCAGAGATCATTTCATTTCAATGTGAACAGCACAGTCACACATCTTCAAGGCTCGTGTCGGAGATCAGTAGAATTCCCTGTGTGCTCCCTATTCGGCAAGAAAACTTACTGTGTCAGAGTGGTGCATTTCCTAAGGCCAACAGCGGACTGGGCGACACAGGGTTAATGCTCTGACTCGTTTCAGAGTGGTGCATTTCCTAAGGCCAACAGCGGACTGGGCGACACAGGGTTAATGCTCTGACTCGTTTCAGAGTGGTGCATTTTCTAAGGCCAACAGCGGACTGGGCGACACAGGGTTAATGCTCTGACTCGTTTCAGAGTGGTGCATTTCCTAAGGCCAACAGCGGACTGGGCGACACAGGGTTAATGCTCTGACTCGTTTCAGAGTGGTGCATTTTCTAAGGCCAACAGCGGACTGGGCGACACAGGGTTAATGCTCTGACTCGTTTCAGAGTGGTGCATTTTCTAAGGCCAACAGCGGACTGGGCAACACAGGGTTAATGCTCTGACTCGCCTTCTTCATTCTCTGCATGCGCTTGGCATTTCGTCATCAAGTTTGTGGCTCGCTTTCCTTTGTCCACTACTGCAGTTCTTTCGATCTACGGCCTTTCATCATCAGCGACCCGCTCCTTTCTTCTCTCCCCGTCTCAAACTGGACACTCGAATTGCCCGCTGGAAGCCACGCTGTTGCTGTGTGTGCCCTGGCACACCCTGTCTTGGAATGCCAACCAGCGAGCACCTGACTTGTGGGTGTGCTAGGTCAGTCACTTGTTGACCGGCCTTTTGTAAAGCCCCCACCCCTACCCCCTCACTGACCCCTGTTGGTGACGGCGTCCACGTGTTCTGTCCGGACAAAGGTGACTCTGTCCCAAGGCACACAGAACAGGGAGGGGGAGGGGGCCACACAGCCCCTGAGGACAGACTGACGTCCAGCTGCCAGGAATCAGCGCAGCCTCTGTCGCGGCCACATACATCCACGCCCATCACTGGATGTCTCCAGCTCCTACCATGCCTTGTGTGGCGGATGTGGATAGGATCCCTTCAGTACAGAGTCCCACCATGTCTTGTGGAGCGGATGTGGATAGGATCCAATCTGTACAGTCCCACCATGCCTTGTGGAGCGGATATAGATAGGATCCCTTCTGTGTGGATAGGATCCCTTCTGTACAGAGTCCCGCCATGCCTTGTGGACCGGATATGGATAGGATCCCTTCTGTGTGGATAGGATCCCTTCTGTGTGGATAGGATCCCTTCTGTACAGTCCCACCATGCCTTGTGGAGCGGATATAGATAGGATCCCTTCTGTGTGGTTAGGATCCCTTCTGTACAGTCCCACCATGCATTGTGGAGCGGATATAGATAGGATCCCTTCTGTACAGAGTCCCGCCATGCATTGTGGAGCGGATATGGATAGGATCCCTTCTGTGTGGATAGGATCCCTTCTGTACAGAGTCACACCATGCCTTGTGGAACGGATATGGATAGGATCCCTTATCTCTGTACAGACTGCTGGGGGCGGCCAATGGGCTGGCAGTCTCCAGGCCACCAGCACATTTGGACTGCCCACAGGTCAGGCCTAGCGTCCTTTTTCATTCCAGCAGGGCCATGAAAGGGTAGATATTCACAGCAGCGGGGTATAAGTGGTAGACATTCATAGCAGCGGGGTATAAACAGTTGATATTCACAGCAGTGGGGTATAAGTGGTAGATATTCACAGCAGCGGGGTATAAGCGGTAGATATTCACAGCAGCGGGGTATAAACATTAGATATTCATAGCAGCGGGGTATCGTGCCTAGGGTGGGCAGTATAGAGTGTCCGAATCTTTGCTGGTCGTGCTTCTCGGGGAAACTCCAAGGGCCGACCAACCGGAAGGTCCTTCCGAGTTAGCTGCACACCCAGCCAGCTGGTGGCATAAAAGGTGACAGTCCAGGGGTGGATTTGATCGATCCCATGCCGAGCCCCCCTCCTCAGTCAGCGATGGGCGAGGTGACGGCCAGCCAGACTGTGAACCGTGGTGTGTGTTGGGGACGGACCACGATGCCTGTGGTACACTGCAAACAACAGAGAGAACAGAATCCGTGGACACGTGACTCTCCCCTGCTGAGGTTTGAGGGATCGACAGGCCTACTGCACCCTGTTTCCAGACGCTTAGGTAGTTAGGGTAATGTCCACCCTGTTTCCAAACGCTTAGGTGGTTAGGGTAAATGTACACCCTGTTTCCAGACGCTTAGGTGGTTAGGGTAAATGTCCACCCTGTTTCCAGCCGCTTAGGTAGTTAGGGTAAATGTCCATCCTGTTTCCAGCCGCTTAGGTAGTTAGGGTAATGTCCACCCTGTTTCCAGCCGCTTAGGTGGTTAGGGTAAATGTACACCCTGTTTCCAGACGCTTAGGTGGTTAGGGTAAATGTCCACCCTGTTTCCAGACGTTTAGGTGGTTAGGGTAAATGTCCACCCTGTTTCCAGACGTTTAGGTGGTTAGGGTAAGTTTCCACCCTGTCTCCAGACGCTCTGGGAGTTAGGGTAAGTAGTTACCAAAGTCCACCCGTCACTTCCCTCTTATTGGAAGCGAGGCTGGACTGCCTCTGACTGAAGTCATCTAACCCTCGCGGGGTGATGTGTTGATTGCCTTCTTCTTGCCCTTGGACTTACGTCAGTCCGAAACACGCCAGAGCTGCTCACTGGTGACAGACCAACACACGGAATGCGGGGACACTGAAGACCGGCAACTGGTGTGTGCAGAACGAGACACAGAGAAAAGAAAGGAATCGGCCGCGGGAGACAGACCGAAGGGATCGAAAGTGCTGCTGAAGTGGAACACGGACAAAGTTCACCACAAGTGTCAAAACAAAATGCCAACAGTACACTGTAGCCTCCCCACTGAACATCAAACGGACCCCCCCCTCCCCCTCCCAAAACCCGCCAGCCAGTAGTAACCCCCTGGAACACCACAAGCAAGACCCCAGCCCTGAACCAGTTGATCTTCATGGCGCTAGCCAACAGGCCGCCAACACTCCCCACCAACCACCTTCATGGCGCCAGCCGACAGGTCGCCCCCACTCCCAACCAACCACATACACAGAGTGAAGAAGGTTGGAGGTGAAGACGAGCATGAACCTGCCGTCTCCGCTGTTGGCCTTGACATTGTAAAGGTGTGAAGAGCTCGGAGTTCAGGGAGACACTGTAAAGGTGTGAAGTGCTTGGAGTTCAGGGAGACATTGTAAAGGTGTTAAGTGCTTGGAGTTCAGGGATTATTTATTTATAGTCAGTTCATCTAAGATGATGATATTAGAATAAAGTTCAGGGAGACATTGTAAAGGTGTTAAGTGCTAGGAATTTAGGGAGACATTGTAAAGGTGTTAAGTGCTCGGAGTTTAGGGAGACACTGTAAAGGTGTGAAGTGCTTGGAGTTCAGGGAGACATTGTAAAGGTGTTAAGTGCTTGGAGTTTAGGGAGATATTGTAAAGGTGTTAAGTGCTTGGAGTTCAGGGAGACATTGTAAAGGTGTGAAGTGCTTGGAGTTTAGGGAGACATTGTAAAGGTGTGAAGTGCTTGGAGTTTAGGGAGACATTGTAAAGGTGTGAAGTGCTTGGAGTTTAGGGAGACATTGTAAAGGTGTGAAGTGCTTGGAGTTTAGGGAGGCATTGTAAAGGTGTGAAGTGCTTGGAGTTTAGGGAGACATTGTAAAGGTGTGAAGTGCTTGGAGTTTAGGGAGACATTGTAAAGGTGTTAAGTGCTTGGAGTTTAGGGAGACATTGTAAAGGTGTGAAGTGCTTGGAGTTTAGGGAGACATTGTAAAGGTGTGAAGTGCTTGGAGTTTAGGGAGACATTGTAAAGGTGTGAAGTGCTTGGAGTTTAGGGAGACATTGTAAAGGTGTGAAGTGCTTGGAGTTTAGGGAGACATTGTAAAGGTGTGAAGTGCTTGGAGTTTAGGGAGACATTGTAAAGGTGTGAAGTGCTTGGAGTTTAGGGAGGCATTGTAAAGGTGTGAAGTGCTTGGAGTTTAGGGAGGCATTGTAAAGGTGTGAAGTGCTTGGAGTTTAGGGAGACACTGTAAAGGTGTGAAGTGCTGGGAGTTTAGGGAGGCATTGTAAAGGTGTGAAGTGCTGGGAGTTCAGGGAGACACTGTAAAGGTGTGAAGTGCTGGGAGTTTAGGGAGGCATTGTAAAGGTGTGAAGTGCTGGGAGTTCAGGGAGACACTGTAAAGGTGTGAAGTGCTGGGAGTTTAGGGAGGCATTGTAAAGGTGTGAAGTGCTGGGAGTTCAGGGAGACATTGTAAAGGTGTGAAGTGCTGGGAGTTTAGGGAGGCATTGTAAAGGTGTGAAGTGCTGGGAGTTCAGGGAGACATTGTAAAGGTGTTAAGTGCTGGGAGTTCAGGGAGGCATTGTAAAGGTGTGAAGTGCTGGGAGTTCAGGGAGACATTGTAAAGGTGTGAAGTGCTGGGAGTTTAGGGAGACATTGTAAAGGTGTGAAGTGCTGGGAGTTTAGGGAGACATTGTAAAGGTGTGAAGTGCTGGAGTTTAGGGAGACATTGTAAAGGTGTGAAGTGCTGGAGTTTAGGGAGACATTGTAAAGGTGTGAAGTGCTTGGAGTTTAGGGAGACATTGTAAAGGTGTGAAGTGCTGGGAGTTTAGGGAGACATTGTAAAGGTGTGAAGTGCTGGGAGTTTAGGGAGACATTGTAAAGGTGTGAAGTGCTGGGAGTTTAGGGAGACATTGTAAAGGTGTCGGTGTTTAGGGAGACATTGTAAAGGTGTGAAGTGCTCGGAGTTTAGGGAGACATTGTAAAGGTGTGAAGTGCTCGGAGTTTAGGGAGACATTGTAAAGGTGTGAAGTGCTGGGAGTTTAGGGAGACATTGTAAAGGTGTGAAGTGCTCGGAGTTTAGGGAGACATTGTAAAGGTGTGAAGTGCTTGGAGTTTAGGGAGACATTGTAAAGGTGTGAAGTGCTTGGAGTTTAGGGAGACATTGTAAAGGTGTGAAGTGCTTGGAGTTTAGGGAGACATTGTAAAGGTGTGAAGTGCTTGGAGTTTAGGGAGACATTGTAAAGGTGTGAAGTGCTCGGAGTTTAGGGAGACATTGTAAAGGTGTGAAGTGCTGGGAGTTCAGGGAGACATTGTAAAGGTGTCGGTGTTTAGGGAGACACTGTAAAGGTGTGAAGTGCTCGGAGTTTAGGGAGACATTGTAAAGGTGTGAAGTGCTCGGAGTTTAGGGAGACATTGTAAAGGTGTCGGTGTTTAGGGAGACATTGTAAAGGTGTGAAGTGCTGGGAGTTTAGGGAGACATTGTAAAGGTGTGAAGTGCTCGGAGTTTAGGGAGACATTGTAAAGGTGTCGGTGTTTAGGGAGACATTGTAAAGGTGTGAAGTGCTCGGAGTTTAGGGAGACATTGTAAAGGTGTCGGTGTTTAGGGAGACATTGTAAAGGTGTGAAGTGCTGGGAGTTCAGGGAGAAAATCCTTTGCACGTGTGCACGCACGCGCACATAAACACACAAGGCAAAAATTATCTGGACGTTCATACATTTCTTTTCCTTTGGAGATAGTTTCATTCCAACACAATCCCAATACATTGTACTGAACACAGAAAAACAGATTCTGAGTCCCCACCCAGACATTGTCACAGGCAACAGATGTCACTTAAAGTGAAAACCTCTTTTACCCTACCAGAATCACTGATGACTTTTGCTGTATGCCGTGTTGTGCTCAAGGGTTGAATATTACCTACAGTGTTTTTGTAACTGGTCCCAACCTGCCCAGTCCAGATACAAGTCAAACCCCACCCACCCCTCTGATATTTCCCATATGACAGCAGTTCATCTGAGAAAGCGCAAGAATACTGGGCATCAGAGTAAAAGAAATTCTCACCACTCGCTGCTTTGTGGGGGGGACGTTGAAAACATAGGACGGACACAAAAATCTTTTTGGATAAAACACCATGATCTTGCCACCCCCACCCCCTGATCTTGTCAGAGAACAAGCTGTAGACATCCTATTTTTTTGTTTTTTTTCTTTTGGGGTTGGGGAGGGGTGGGGGCGTGGGGGAAGGGGGGGGGGGCGTGGGGAGACTATGGTTGCTACAGCGCTCAGCAAAAGCCATCATAAATTCTACAAGTAAAAGTCTGTTGGCCAAAAAAAGGAACCAAAATATACATCTCCATGCTCTGATTCAATTGTACTCATTTTTACATTGGTGCCAGTTTTGAGCAAGCATCCTCTCTGGAGAACAAAAACTTAAGCTGTTTCTAAATGTAATTCATATAATTAATTTCTCTGGTGAAATAACAAAAACCAAACACGATCTGCTCACCTTTGAACTGAAAGAGATGCAAACGTTACATGTTGTGGGTGGTTTCAGCTGACAGAACAAATGATCAGCACCTTTTTCAGACTTCCGAAAAAACATTTTTTGAAAGGACTTCCCCTAAATTAGTCGAAACGAAGAATTTCCTCATACATTAGTCAAAACAAAAGAAATTTCCCCAAAGCCGTCGAAACTTCAGAATTTCCCCTACATTAGTCGAAAGTCTGCACTTGCAAATGGTACCATTCCCGTCCCTTACAACACAACACTGTTCACATTCAACAGGCTACTTCCACAACGCCCCACAGAGGGTACCACGCAACGCTTTGCACTGTATCACAAGGGACTTATATAGAGGACAACAAAAACGACGTGACTGCTCCCTTCAAAAGGCATCCACAAAAAATGGGAAGAAAAGGGCCAGCAAATGAACTCCATTTCTTTTCGTGCAATCTGATAAAAGAAAGCAAAAAAAGCGTAGGTGGAAATATAAAGCATCAAGCCCACATGGACACACACACAAAAAAAAACAACCACCCCCAAAGTATTCCTGGATTATGTAAAATGACTGGGGCTGGAAGACGGACAGGATATGACAGAGAGAGATGGACAGGGAAACGGGATGTGACCATCACCTCAACACCTGAAATGATGGGGTTTGATGATCATTATCATCACCACAGAGGTAAGGAAACACAGAGATATCTGACAAATTAATATATAAAATGGCAAAATCAACAATGTAAGACATTTCTCCCAGTGGAGAGAAGGGGGAGCGGGGCAGTGAGGCGAACAGCCGAGTCAGACAAACGAGCGCATATAATGAAAGTATGGAGAGAAAACACAGAGACGGAGGGAGAGATGATGTAACAAACCTTGCTGAACACACGTGTGATACCCACACACCCTGGAGGATCTGACTGTCAACTTGCGATTCATCAGCGGTCCCCCCCTGTCGTCTCCAGCACCTTGCTTTAACTTGGAACCACAGAAACAACAGTAACAATAGCAACACACTGAACGAACAGCAACAACAGGGAGGGTTTGCCGACTCACTTTCGTCTGCTCTCCGTGGATTCTCCAGTTATTTTCAGCGAGAACACTGGGCATGCCTGCCTCCTTTCTCAGATCACCGTAAGGTTAAAATTTCGTCGTGGAAATCGCTGCTCTCACGAAAGGATTTTGGAACAATTTCGGTGACCGTTTTTTGCATGTTTACAGGACATGTAGTTTAATAATTACACCCATTATTTGTTTTACTCTTCTGCGTTTCCTTTGAGCGCGCTTCTGGTTACATTTCTACCATTACGAATTGGAACTGATCCATTTATAAACTCTGCCGAAAAGTTGTCAGAACAAAGGCAGTGCAAACTCAAAGCCAGTTGTGGTGGTGAGCTGCCCATGACGTCATATGACCGAAAACTCGTTCTGCAAGCGACGAAACATCGCCCACAAAAGCCGGCCTGCAAACCATACCTAATACCAACACAGCCAACGAACAGTAACAACACCAACACACATACCCAACACTAACACACAGACCCACACAACAAGTGTGTCCACCTATCGAAAATAACACGTACACAACAGAAAACACATGAGACGGTATTTTGGAATGTTTGTGAAACACACACACATATATGAGCATAATTCTCCCCACCCCCCCTTTCCATAGCCGTGCAGATATATCTTCCAGTTAACCATACACTGGTTTTCATCCAGTTAACCATACACTGGTTTTCATCTGTTGTTTTCTTTCCAACCAGGTCTCTTGGTCCCACCAAAGAAAAATAACACGACAGTGAACAGTGCATTAAATAATCATTACAGGTGTGTATGTGCATTCACACATCTGTAAACCCTTGCATAAAAACTATGCTGCAGAAAATGAATGTAACCAAAGTAAAAAAAAAAAAAAAAAGAGCTTCACACCCTGGTCGCATAGTCTAAATACACACAATCCAAACTGAATTGAAGCCAAAATTGTCTCCTCTCCCCTTTCCCCAAATCAGAACCCCCACCCAGTACCCACAATCTCCTACATTGTTTCTGAAAGGCCAACAATATTAACCATCACCTTTACTGCACGTCACTTTGAGAACATGTACACACATGACAAGATAAACAGTTTGAATCATATACATGCATACGTGGGCATGTATATACATTCGACGACCTCTGGGTACACATCACTTTGACTCATCGTTTTGTCGACTTGTCATTTTGTCGCCATGAAATACCCACAAGAAGCGCACATAGCACACACAGCTCTCTTCAAGGCACTTCAGAAGTGATAAACTATTCAAGTCAACCACACTACTGCTATACAAGCACATACACAACAAGGAAATGCAACATTTACATCAGTTGGCATAGAGATCTGTTCTGTATGTACATATTTTCTCAAAGACACTAATGTGAAGGGAAACTTGTAGCATATATTCAGACATACTTGTAAACATACCATGTACTTGTCCTTCAACCCAATAAAACTGTTGCACATGAAAAACAAAGTTAGCAGTGTTACAAGGTATACAGCTCAACTATGAGAGAAAAGAGAAAGTGCAAAACAAGTAACATGCAGCAATGTCTCTGGGTCAAGAGAATTAACAGTGAAAATATGATATAAAAAAGATAGAACTAAGCGGCTCTGATAATCAGAAATAAAAGGTTGAACGGTGAAAACAAAAGGAACACGGAGACAAATATACACAGAGAGCCATTCTCTCAGAAAACTCTCCTCTCACATCACTGGACTGTTTTCATTCCACTTAATGGTTGAGAATCAAAGAAATAAAAAACATCTTGTGTCTCAACTTGGGACAATATATAGGAAACCCTTATACACCTTTCTGAGTCAAAGAAAAACGTTATGTTAACATTTTGCTGACAACCGAGGCACAGAAAACCATCTTCAGCCAAACTGTGCCGTCCTAGGAATAAATCACTGTATATGTGAACGATAGAAATAATCGGCGCGCACACATCATAACACCACTTTGAGAGAGAAACCTGGTTCAAAAAGAAAGAAAAAAAGACGTGAGCACCACTGTTCACAAAGCTGCAAACCAGTTTCAGGACAATTGTTATACACACAAAATGAAAAAAGAAAAAAAAAAAAAACCCCAACAAAAATACAATAAAATCAAAGTAGTAAGTTGCGAGGACATTCTCTGTGAAAACGTACACCACTCCCCTTACTCTTTTGTCTCATGCCCAAAATAACATTGGCATATCATGTAAACTTTCAAGGACAAATATTTCAAGCCAGGTAGTAAATTCATACATTTATACATACTGTTCTTAGCTCAGCTGACCACAAAGGTTCACGGCTGAAAATAACAAATCAGAAAAAAATAAATCGTATTACGTTCACTGATTCTATCCAGTTCAAGAAAAGCAAAAAACCAACCAACCAACCAAAAGAAAAAAACAACAAAAAAAACCCCCCAACATTTACTGCAACAAAAACCACCAAAAAAACAAACAAACCCCAATCCATCCTCTGCACGGTTTGTTCCAAAACTAGTCACCAGCTTGACTCTGTCTCAGGGGCATGGCTTTGTGCACAAGATGGTAAAGAGAAAATAATCACATGATAATTTTGGCCAACTAACACTATGGCTAAATGCTTGGCTTTCATCAGAAATTGACAAAAGCCTACGGTTGGGGCTACATCAAAGTGAGAACTGTATGATCAATGCTTTTTGGTCTTTTTTTTCCCCCCATCACATATGGAATTCATTTACAGCTTCGTCTTTTGTGAAGGACTACAACTCTCCAACTTGGAGGCAAGATTGCACTGGCTCTTAGTGCTGCAGCCTTGGGGGCTTGTTGGCCTTTAGGTAACTATCTCACTGCCGTCTCTTGGGCCAGACACCCTCCCCTATAATCAAATTCTAGCCCTGACAGTCAGGACAGCAGTTTCCTCCTGTGCTGTGGTGAGGGTCAGTGTGGGGCATGACTGTCATACAACCCAACAAGACGTGTCACTCTTCTTTCTGTTATTATCATCATCATTATCATCATTGTTGTTGCATACAGTCCAGCCCACCACACAGGGCTGTATAATGACTACCAAACTACACAAATATCCAACCGCGTTAAAAGCAAAACTGCTACATACATGAAAGAAATCATTAAAATAAACCTACAAGACACAGTTTATGACATTATATTAACCATTCAGCTCCTTAGGTTTATGAATAAGACTAGGCCATGCTGAGGATGTCAGCCCTTCCGCTTAATTTATCATCTCCGGATTACAAAAATCGTTAAAAGAACAAAAAACAAACAAAAAAAAACCCCTAAAAAACCCCAACAACCCCAAACAACAATACTTCAAAGCCAAACAAAACAAAACAAAACAAAACACACAAAAAGGCCACATAGGTAAATGACACTGCAGAATGGACAGCTAGTGCCTAACCCAGCATTTACAATCTCATTACCTAATTGCCAGAGCAAAACAGCATGAATAGTAGTGCATCATAGACCGTAGAAAAGAGAAAAAAGTGTTAAGGCTAACTTGGAAAAGAAAGGGGAATGGACTGGGAAGGCAGAAAAAGGAGACAACAGTGAAGGAAAAAAAGGCAGAAATAAAGAAATCAATAGACAATTTTTAGCACAGTATTTCCAGAGGAGAGGATGCGGTCTATACCCAAAGAACCCCCGACGCCCCACTGGGGGGACCAGTTCGAGGCACTGAAAAAGGGAAATGTTGGATTCCCAACTGAAGTCCAGCAGAAGAGGACTGAGTTTTTGGTTCCAAAATTCAAAACATCATGCCACGCATTTTCATGTTCACTCCCTCATATGCTGACCTGAAGCAATCGTCAGTGTGCTGAGAGAGCACAAGGGAAGCTACTCTTTGATTATGACCATATGGGTGAAACATTAGATTGCTTCCCTTCCAAGTTTGAGCCAAAGACTCCAGAAACATTGTGGACTGCTGGTGACAGTTTTGGAACACACTGCAGAAGATTGAATAGACTGACATTAACAAAAATTCCCCTGCTCCAAAAGCAAACAACAACAAAAACCCAAATCATCTAACAACAATCAGAACGAAATCCAACAACATGAACAAAAAATCAAGAAGAAATATTTTAATTACTAGTACTTGAGGGAAAACAACAGCATTGTAGGACGTGACCCTTGGCGTTGTCTTGGTGTACAAAATGTATCACAAATGATGTTTAAAAATAGAAAAAAAGAAGATATAGTATACTCTGCTGTTTTCAACAGTTAAATATTTTTTAAAAAAGGGGGTCAATCACATCTATAGTCAATTGTATCTGCCCAGTCAGGTGACAACAAGTGCAATACCAAATACAGGCATTACCAGACCGTTCTAAGATGTGTACATGCACAAAACTGCTTTAGTTCGTTTTTAGCATATTGCTTCAGTTACAACACTCATGAACAGAATCTTCCACGCGGAAAGATAGCGGTCTTATGAACAGAAAGTATGCAACGGAAAATATTTCTCTGGGAAAGGAAGAACTGTCCCTAGTGTCTTCAGCACAGTTGGTATTCTTGCCAGCAGAGCAACACTGTTCCCCTGTACCATCATTCAGTCAACTGAAACAAGTAGGAAGTGGCAGTCATTTGGTTTCAAACTGAGGCTCCGTTACCAAGCAAATAACGTGAAATCAAGATTGCTTCAACATTGTAAATAAAATGCACATCAAATAAACAAGAATACCTGGAAAAAAAAAGAAAGAATGAAATCATACATGCAAAGCAAAAAAAAAAAAAGTTAAAAGTGTAAACTAGTGTACAATATACAATGAAATAAATGAGTTTGCACTTCAGTGGGGCAAAAAGAAAAAAAATAATTTGCACTTAGCGAGTCCCCCTGATTCCACACCCATCTTTCTGGTAGTTACCTTTATAAAGCAGGGTGCTCCCACAAACAACTGTGTACTACTACTTCAAAGCAAAACAGACTGCCACCTAACAGTAACTGCCGACAACAATAAAATACAAACAGGATCACATTCAATTTCTTGCAGACTATGCACATTCATGCCTGTACCAACTGCAACAGAAACATTGGCATGTGTTTAAGTGACATCACACATGAAACTGAACATGCCAATAAAAAAATACATATATTTCCTGGCTGGCAGTTATACAATACAGATAAACTTCGTCTGAAAAACCCCCCAATAATAACAAAAAAAAAAAAAAAAAAAATCCCCCCAAAAGAACAACAAAAAACAAATTAACAAACAAAATAATATCCAGTTGTCTCTCTCTACAGCATGCTTGAATATGAAGGTCCAACATCCTTTATTAAAATTCGTTATTGTGTGATACAGATTTGTCCGTGTAAAAAAAATAAAATTCAGACAGCAAATTTCAAGCCCGCGCACACAGATACAGCTATAAAAAAATATATATAACCATGCTCTTTTCATGAAAAAAATAAAATAAAATCAATGCTGTTTTCAGACCAAAATAGAAAACCATTGTCAATACAAATTCACCTCCTCTCCCTCACAGCAGAGAAGGGTAATGTGAGGTTTTCATTTTCTGAAGAAAAAAGAAATTTAAAAAAAAAGAAACAAAAAAGTCTTGTGAACCATCCACACTGATTGTTTGGATGGTACACACCAGTGCAAGTTATACTGTGGGATGTGGCTTGGTTTAGGTTAGGCTATCATTTTTATCAGCATCATTATCATCATCATATCATTATTCACATCATTCTATTTTGTTTCATGGTTTGTGGCTGTCAGTATTATTTTCCTTTATCATTATTATTATTCAAATTATCTTTATTTTGTCTCATCCATTTATCACTTTTATCTATTTACCTGTTTACTATTTGTTTTCAGTATTATCATTATTATTATTCATATCATCTTTATTCTATTTCGTTTTATTTATTTATAATTTTTTATTTATCTATTTTATCGTACTTTATTTTCCCTCAAGGTCTGACTAAGCGCCTTGCATAACACTGCTGGTCAGTCATCTGCTTGGCAGATGTGGTGTAGCATACATGGATTTGTCCCAACACGGCGACACTTCCCCACTTGGGGCAACTGAACTGAACCTGTGTGTCTGATGCTGCACAACAAATGCCTCCCCCCCAATATCGTACCATAAGAAACAGAGGATATATCAATCAGAAACGAACTGAAAGTTCTAGGAACACATTATTTATTATTTTACAAATGCCCACCCTGCCCTCCCACTGTAAGATTAGTACACCTGTGAAAAAAATGTGCCCCCATTCTTATTCTAAAATTAAATTTATCATGTTTCGTAACACGCGATCCACGAACGTGAAATCCGCAATGGCCATTGATTCTTACGTGTTTCTCTGACAAAATAGCGCTACTCTGGATGGGTCGGCTTGTGTGATGATGGTGCAGCATGTCAGTGTGCACTTGGTGTTACAGGCCCCTGTGTCGGGAAATGAAGCAGAGTCTTGTAAAACTGTGGCGCGCACAAAGGCAGATCACTGTGGCGTCGGTCCCAAACTAATCAACTTCCCTGGAATCAGGTAGAAGAGGCTCCAGCGGTGAGGTCAAAACTAAAAAAACCAGGCTGAAAGAATGCGAAGCAGTGGGGAAAAACTATAAGACGGGGTACAGTTAAACATGGTAAATCCGCAACAATAGTTATTTCATGCACAGGATATATGTATATATATAAACATGACTCAATTTGTCTCCAACAGACACACTGATATGTGTTTTGTTTCAGCAAAACATTGAGTTGAGATCACAACCAAGGTCGAAAGTGTGTCTGCAAGTAGGTCAACATCAGGACACAAGTCAACATTTTTTTCATGGGCAGTACACACATACCTGTGACAAGCGCAGTCACTGTATTCACTCTTTCTGTATCACACACACACACACACACACACACAGAGCAACATACACAGTTAGCGAATAATTTCACGAATACTAGAGCCCTTCATCGATGGTTAGAAAGCACCTTAAAAAATGCTCATAATAATAATGACAACATACACAAATTATCCCTTTAAATAGACACATTGCTGTTACAACGGACAGCACTCAACTTTGTATAACAACTTATCTGCTAAAAATCTTTTTTTTTTTTTTTTTCCAATCATGAGCTAGAAACACAGGTTGAAAAAGAAAAAAAAATGATTAGACTGTATACTCTGACAAAAAAAAAAAGATTTGATTTACAGGCTCTTTTCTTACCATTTTTTTTTTAATTATGCTGGGACACTGAATGTTTTATCTGTATTGGAAATGCACTGGCTGAACTGACCCTTTGACAAAGAGCCAGTTGGTAATGGGACTTGAAGAACGTCCACCTCTACAGACCTGGACAATGAGATGGATTTCAAGATACTTGGGAGAGAGCTCTTTCCATTGAAAGGAAAAGTCAGTTTCCTTCAGATCAGCTTTTAATATCACAACTGACAATATGTGTTCCTCATTGTATATTGTACCAAGGTTGAAATGTAACATTCACATGCGCAATTAAAAAAAGGAAGATAAAAAAAAAAGAAAAGAAAAAGCATACATGAATTTTTATCTACCAAACATCGTTTGATCAGTTGTTTTACTCAATCATTCTGAATGATAATGATGACAAAAAAGCTCAGACCACAATTGCCTGTTTAGTTTCAAAACATCAGAAATTGTTTTCGCGTCTTCATTTTGACTGTCAACACGGTGTATCCAGAACAATATCTTTACTTCACTCTAAACCGAACAGAACATTCACATTTTGATTCTACTTTTTTTTTTCAAATCTAAAAGAAAGGGTTTCTGTTGGCTTTGCATTCATTTCAAATCGTTCTTTAAAGAGCAAAACTGCTCACAGACAATTTGTCCTTTGATAAGAAACCACAAAGATGTGCTGAAATAAAACAAACCAATTAAAACGTTATATGTCCCATTCATTTTGATGACCTGATTACAACGGCATTAGAGCTCTATATCATCCATTATGTTTGAAAGGTGAAAGTCACTCATTGTAAAGTTGTGGACACCCCTATGATTATGTTCTTTTTTTTTTCAACTGGAAGCAAGCAGTCATGTTAGAAATACCTGCTAAAAAGTGTTTAAAACACGAAATGGTCAAACAAAACCTCTATCACCAATCATAATCCAAATTACACAGGAAATGAAAGAGCAGACATAAAACAAACAATAATAAAATCGCACTGGAATATATGCAGTCAGGACATAGTTAACAAGCCTGTATTACTCATCGGGCTTAAAAACAGGTGAAATAAACAACAAAAAAATGCAGTAAACGCTTACTGAGAATATCTTGCTGGGTGTTTCCCACCCTTGCACATGTTTACCGAGAGGTTGAATGGGTCATTTCCACTTAAGCGCAAGGTTTTTCAAAACTTTTTATCGACACATGTGATCCCAGTTTCCGACGAATCACTCACAAACAATGGAAAACGCCATGCTGGCAAACGATGCAGACTACCACGCATGCATTCATGCTCCCACACACTCACATACACACACATAACGTGTGGGACCTTTTCGATGATATGTGATACACTGTTCAATGTACATCAAAATATTTCAGTAAAGTAATAACAAGAAATCCACTGTCTTCGATCCTGAAACAATAACAAATTATCCACTGTTTTCGATCCTAAAGTAATAAATTACAAATAATCCCCTTTTTTTTTTAATCCTGAAGAAATGTATAACAAATAATCCGCTGTTTTCAATCATGAAATAATAACAAGAAATCCGCTGTTTTCAATCATGGAGTAACAAGTAATCCGCTGTTTTCGATTATGAAATAATAACAAGTAATCCGCTGTTTTCGATCATGAAATAATAACAAGTAATCCGCTGTTTTCGATCATAAAATAAAAAGCAATAGGCTGTTTTCGATCATGAAATACTAACAAGTAATCCGCTGTTTTCGATCATAAAATAAAAAGCAATAGGCTGTTTTCGATCATGAAATACTGAAATAATAAGTAACCTGCTGTTTTTGACATGAAATAATAACCTGCTGTTATCGACATGAAGTAATACAAATAATCCGCTCTTTACGATCACTGAGTAATAACAAGTAATCTGCTGTTTTCGATCATTAAATAATACGTAATCCGCTGTTTTT
This sequence comes from Babylonia areolata, assembly GCF_041734735.1. Taxonomy (NCBI): domain Eukaryota; kingdom Metazoa; phylum Mollusca; class Gastropoda; order Neogastropoda; family Buccinidae; genus Babylonia; species Babylonia areolata. Next base: position 51,246,766 of record NC_134881.1, on the reverse strand, counting down.
GATAATAAAATAATACAAGTAATCCGCTGTTTTTGATCTTGAAATAATAAGTAATCCGCCTTTTTCGATCCCAGCTATAAGGAAAACATAGTACAGAAAAAAATCTGTTCAACATTTCAGACAGACTGTCATCTGATAAAAAAAGAAAAAGAAAAATCAAAAACAAAAAACAGCAGAAATCAAGATTCAACAAATAATGGAAGCATAGCCATGGTGCAGAAAAAAAAGGATAAACTTTCAAGTCAAGTTATATAAACCTTCTGTCAAATTCATCTAACAACCTCCTCCCCAGTTTATCAAACAGAGGTTCACACAGACACAACAAAGAGAAAACAAAAAACCAACAAAACCCCAGAAAAAAACAACAAAAAAACCCCCCACACACCTCACAACTGCTTCACTCACTCGGAACAAAAAAGCATAATCTGTCATTGTCTCTTGGAACAACCAAAAAAGCATCATCTGTCATTGTCTCTTGGAACAACTAGAAAGAAAACAATCATCTGTCATTGCTCTTCCGCCTTGTGGACAAAGCAGTTTGATCAGCTGAAAGAACCAATAAAGTATCTGATAAAGAGTTTGCTGATATGCAAAGTATTGAGAAGAGAGACTGGTTTACTGTGTAATGCGAGACGCCGTCTTATTCATCATAAACACAACAGATTCTTCTGAGTTCTCAGATTAAAAAAATCCACTGATAAAATTCAAAAACACATGATCGAATCCTGAACACCGCTTTTTTCAGATCTTAGTTGAAGAATGACATCACACTTTTGCGCAGCTTAAATTATCCCGTAAATAAGTAGGTAAATAAATCAAAGGTAAATAAATCATAGCACAGTCCAAATCACGATACACCGACCGTCCTCTAACCATGGCGTATTCGAACGACCAAAAAATACATGGTTGATTTTTTAATTTTCAGCCTTGAGCATACATAAAACTAGTGTGTAGATAAAGCTCAAATAAAAGAAAACAAAACATTATCATGTATTCTTTAAAAAACATGACGGGAACTTATAAGTTTTTTAAGTTAAAACCTTTAAGCAAGACTGAACAAATGGACAAGCAACAGCTTTATGAGAACAGCCAACGCAGACTAATCTAATGCATCAAGATTCTCACTTCTTCCCCCAGATGTGCAATGCTGACAGATAGTTTTCACTTTGAAGACAGAATACATCTCTTACAGGCTTTACCGCTGCCCAGCCACAAAGATAAAAAACAAAACAAAAAAACTCTGCGGTTGCACCTGGGCAAGTTGGGTGATACTTAAAACCATTTTAGACATTTTGTAAAGACAGTCCAAAAGAGTTGCTCTGATTCCGATAATAAATATCAGTTCTGAAAATAAGTCTGAAGAGGAAACAAAAATCCCATAAAAAAGACAACAAATGTAACATAGGCTGTAGTTCTTCCTCACCACCTGCACTTTCTTCCCATCACCCTTACCAAGCCATTTTCTACACACACACACACGCACACTGCCACAAAGACACACATATATACACAGAGAGTCCTAGTCACACATACACATACACACACACAGACACAGACACACACTGTCACAAAGTCTCACACACTGTCACAAAGTCTCACACATAGTCACAGAGTCCTAGCCACACACACACACACACACACTGTCACAAAGTCTCAGACACAGTCAAAGTCACACACACTGTCACAAAGTCTCACACATAGTCACAGAGTCCTAGCCACACACACACACACACACACACACACACACACACAACAACAACAACAACAACAACAACACCACCACCACCACACACACACACACACACTGTCACAAAGTCTCACACACAGTCACAAAGGCATATGCATACACAGAATCCTCGCCACATACACACACACACACACAAACACACACACACAACAACAACAACAACACACACACACACTGTCACAAAGTCTCACACACAGTCACACACATACACAGAGTCCTCGCCACACACACACACACACACACAGACACACAGACGCACACACAACAACCACCCCCTCCCCTCCAAGTGGCGCTCATCTGGTGGCAGGAGGGTCCTTGCTGGAGGAGGCCATGAGGTTGCGGAGCTTGAGCAGGTTGTCCCTGGTGATGGCGTCGTCCGGCTTGAGGGTCAGGGCCATCAGGTAGCTGCTCTCCGCCTCACTCAGCTTGCCGTTCATGTGCAGCATGGCGCCCAGGTTCATGTGCGTTGTCGGCTCCTGCCGGGGTAACACAGTGCACGTGCATGGTTAGTTAGAGGCGCTGCAGAATGCAGCTGTTACCGTGACTATGACCATCACCATCAGCCACAGCCGCTAACACAGTGCACGTGCATGGTTAGTTAGTTAGAGGCGCTGCAGAATGCAGCTGTTACCGTGACTATGACCATCACCATCAGCCACAGCCGGTAACACAGTGCACGTGCATGGTTAGTTAGTTAGAGGCGCTGCAGAATGCAGCTGTTACCATGACTATGACCATCACCATCAGCCACAGCTGGTAACACAGTGCACGTGCATGGTTAGTTAGAGGCGCTGCAGAATGCAGCTGTTACCATGACTATGACCATCACCATCAGCCACAGCCGGTAACACAGTGCACGTGCATGGTTAGTTAGAGGCACTGCAGAATGCAGCTGTTACCATGACTATGACCATCACCATCAGCCACAGCCGGTAACACAGTGCACGTGCATGGTTAGTTAGAGGCACTGCAGAATGCAGCTGTTACCGTGACTATGACCATCACCATCAGCCACAGCCGGTAACACAGTGCACGTGCATGGTTAGTTAGTTAGAGGCGCTGCAGAATGCAGCTGTTACCATGACTATGACCATCACCATCAGCCACAGCCGGTAACACAGTGCACGTGCATGGTTAGTTAGTTAGAGGCACTGCAGAATGCAGCTGTTACCATGACTATGACCATCACCATCAGCCACAGCCGGTAACACAGTGCACGTGCAAGGTTAGTTAGAGGCACTGCAGAATGCAGCTGTTACCGTGACTATGACCATCACCATCAGCCACAGCCGGTAACACAGTGCACGTGCATGGTTAGTTAGAGGCACTGCAGAATGCAGCTGTTACCATGACTATGACCATCACCATCAGCCACAGCCGCTAACACAGTGCACGTGCATGGTTAGTTAGAGGCGCTGCAGAATGCAGCTGTTACCGTGACTATGACCATCACCATCAGCCACAGCTGGTAACACAGTGCACGTGCATGGTTAGTTAGTTAGAGGCGCTGCAGAATGCAGCTGTTACCATGACTATGACCATCACCATCAGCCACAGCCGGTAACACAGTGCACGTGCATGGTTAGTTAGAGGCGCTGCAGAATGCAGCTGTTACCGTGACTATGACCATCACCATCAGCCACTGCCGGTAACACAGTGCACGTGCATGGTTAGTTAGAGGCGCTGCAGAATGCAGCTGTTACCGTGACTATGACCATCACCATCAGCCACTGCCGGTAACACAGTGCACGTGCATGGCGCTACAGAAAGGAGCTGTTGTTATTGTCATTGTCAGTATCGTTTCCTCGTTGTTGTTGTTGTCAATGTTGTATTTTTCTTTTCTTAGTCCCCCCCCCCCCAATCCCCTCTCCCGACCCCCCACCTAAACCGCCCCCCTTTTCATTCGAATATACTGAAATGTCGAACAATCATCATCATGACAGGAATGATAATAATCCAAATAATAATAATAATATCATTTATTTTCAGTCTAATATCATCATTGTAGATGAACAGACTATAACTAAATAAACGAACGGTCTTCTTTTCTTCTTATTCCCAGTGTCTTCCAACTCAGCACTGTTCTCGCTCGTTGTCTCTTGTTCCTTTATCTGTTCCTATGATCATCTATTTGTTTTTATTTATTCATCGGTCTTTCTGTCTGTCTGTCTATCTGCCTGTCTATCAGTCTACAATTATACATTCATTACTTTTCATTTTTTCATCTGTTTATTCAGTTTTTGTTTGTATATTTTATTGATATTTTTAACAATCGTTTTTCGGATGAATGGTCAACATACATAAAAAAAACACGTTTTTTTTTCTTTTCCAATTATTGACGCTGAAAGTATGAATGTACTTATATAGATACATAGGTACTCTTGTTCTTGCGCATAGTGCTGTGTAGGTATGGCCAGTTGTTCCATGCAGGTTTCTTCAATATGCAAGACATCCATCTACTTTGTGGTTGGCATTTGTATTATAAACCAACCATATGCGCACACACATGCACACTCGCACACACACAGAGAGAGAGAGAGAGAGAGAGAGAGAGAGAGAGAGAGAGAGAGAGAGAGAGGCATAAGCATGTGTGCACACAAAAATACATACCAATGCAAAGCTACGCTTGGTCACATGTACACACACACATCCTCATGGTGTATTACACACCAAAAAGGAAAAAAAAAAAATGAAAAGAATGCTTTTGTTTCCATGAACTTGGAAAATGGATGGTCGAGCTTTAGTTTATTTGACTCCAAGTATGTTTATTTTCTGTTCTATTTTGTTTCATTATGTTTTGCGCCTTATACATATTATTATTATTAGTAGTAGTAATTTTTCTATGTATTTATCTATTATTTATTCACCCTTCTTTTTTCTTTTTTTTTTCTCAAGGCCTGACTAAGCGTGTTGGGTTAGGCTGCTGGTCAGGCATCTGCTTGGCAGATGTGGTGTAGCGTATATGGATTTGTCCGAACACAGTGACGCCTCCTTGAGCTACTGAAACGGAAACTATTACACCCACATTTTATACAATGCCTGCAAAATCACTCTCACCGTTCGCTCCAATCATGGTGGCTCTCTCACATAATGTCTGTAAATTCTGTGCCTCTGTGAAAAATTCCCTTCTCAGAATCTCATCATGCAGATGAAGACAGAGAGAGAGAGAGAAGAAAGAAGACGGGCACAATAGCCGAGTGGTTAAAGCGTTGGACTTTCAATCTGAGGGTCCCGGGTTCGAATCACGGTGATGGTGCCTGGTGGGTAAAGGGTGGAGATTTTTACCATCTCCCAGGTCAACATATGTGCAGACCTGCTTAGTGCCTAAACCCCCTTCGTGTGTAAATGCATGCAGAAGATCTAATATGCACGTTAAAGATCCTGTAATCCATGTCAGCATTCGGTGGGTTATGGAAACAAGAACATACCCAGCATGCACACCCCTGAAAGCGGAGTATGGCTGCCTACATGGCGGGGTAAAAATAGTCATGCACGTAAAAGCCCACTCGTGTACATGCAAGTGAACGAGGGAGTTGCAGCCCACGAACGCAGAAGAAGAAGAAGAAGAAGAAAGAAGAGGCAACCAGATAAGGTCAGAACAACGGACGGAAGAGACACAAACCTTGGGCCTCAGTTCTGCCGCCCGGCGGTACAGGTGCTCCGCTGTGTCTTTTTCACCAATTTGTCTGTGGGGGAAAAAACAACAACAATACAATAACAAAATGATTAAATTAACTATGAATGTGAATTTTTACCACTGGTCTACAAATTGTCAATATTTTGATATGTTTTTAACCCTTTCACCGCCAAACTCGCATTCATGCACAAGCTAGGTAGAGGACACATGTCACAGAAAGGTGACCATTCATTGGTCTGTTATCCATGAACTTACTGCTCTTAACGTTCGGTGGTAGGATAGGCCATTTTTTTCTATACATCGCAGGGGGAATCCCCAGCTATTCTTAGACGCCATATTTACTGTGTTCATAGCACAAGTGAATTTTGCACTCCAAATTGAATGGCGGTGAAAGGGCTAACAAAAGCTCGAGAAGGACGATGGTATCCATGTACCGAAATAAAACTCTGAAGTCCTGTTGTCAACAACGAATAAAACAACAGAATCAACAGTAATCAACCAATATATCATGAGTAAATAAGTCACAGTGCCTGTCCTTTCAGATACCAAGCATAATTCTCTCTCACACACGTACACCTTCTGGCTCTGAACAACAGTATGATATGACAAAAATGATGATGATGATGATATGGATACTTATATCGCGCTTATCTTGGGACGAAGACCAAGCTCTAAGCGCGTAACAAACACAGGGCCAACTGCACAACACTTCCTACCCGACTGGGTAGAGCCCACTGATGGCTGCCACTGGGCGCTGATCATTCGTTTCTGGTGTCATTCAGTCAGGTTTAAGTCACGCACGCATGCACACTCAGACATGTAACATTTTACGTTTATGATCACTTTCTTTATTTACCCTACCATGTAGGCAGCCATACTCCGTTTTCGGGGGTATGCATGTTGGGTATGTTCTTGTTTTCATGACCCACCGAATGCTGGCATAGATTACAGTATCTTTAATTTGATATCCTGCGTGTGTATACACATGAAGGGGGTGCAGGCACTAGCAGGTCTGCACATATATATGCTGACCTGGGAGATAGGAAAAAAATCTCCACCCTTTACCCACCAGGCGCCGTTACCGAGACTGGAACCCGGGACTCTCAGACTGAAAGTCCAACGCTTTAACCACTCAGCTACTGCGCTAGTAGAAACATGTATTAATGAAAATAAGGGAAAAATTAGGAGGAAGATGGCAGAATGGTTAAAGACACTCATCGGCCAATACAGTGTCCGTGAGGGTCTATGTTCGATTCCCGCTTTCCCCCCCTTCCCCCACTGTGACTGGAAAATCATACTGAACGTCTAGTCATTCGAACGAGACGATAAACCGAGGTCCCGTGTGCAGCACACACTCGGCGCACTGAAAAAAAAGAAAAAAAAAACAACAAACAACCCCCCCCCCCCCCCCACCTATACGGCAAAAGGGTTGTCCTTTGGCAGCATTCTGCAGAAGTCCAGTCTGATTGGCACAGAAGAAAAATAATACATGCATCACTAAAGACCTGATTAACTCTCTCCATACGAACGGCGAAAGATATGACGTTAACAGCGTTCCACCCCAGTTACCATCATCAAAATATTGCAAGCGGAAGGCTCTTATACTGAGGAGGTGAATGTTGACAAAGAATACCACAATTCTGACGACGGAAGCTAAAGGTTGGGTCATTCAGACACCCACTGCACATCCGAGGGGTCTGTGTGGAGGAGAAGAGAGGACTGGTCGTACTGAGTGAGTTAAACGTGTTGGGTGATGCTGCTGGTCAGGCATTTGCCTATGCAGATGTACTGTGGCGTATTATCAATAAGGATTTGCTCCAACAGAGTGACGCCTCTTTGACAAACCGAAAGTGAATTAAACTAAGAAGTCCGACCATCTGCCTAGCACACATGGTGCGACGTGTATCAATATGGATTTGCCCGAACGGAGTGACGCCATTTGAGAAGCTGATACTGAGTACAGATAAAAAAAAAAAAAAAAGGTCTCTGTATGTCCACCACATGGCATGGCAAGGCAAGGCAAGGCAAGACAAGACAAGGCAAGACAAGACAAGACAAGACAAGACAAGACAAGACAAGACAAGACGAGACGAGACGAGGCATGGCAAGGCAAGACAAGACAAGGCAGGAAAGGCAGGCAAGGCAAGACGTTTATTTTGTGTGACACCTGGGGGCAGTGAAACATTCATCTTTTACACACATCATGCAGTACCAACCTGAAGGCATTGGCGGCGCTGAAGATGATGTCGAAGTCGTGGGGTTTCTTGCGGAGAGCTGTGTGGAACATCTCCGCAGCCTCCTGATGCTTCCCCCGTGTGGACAACAGCTGGGCTGTCATAGCAACAACACGACTGGTGATGACGTCACATGGTGCTAACAACACTCACAGCAACAACAACACTGATGATGATGTCACATGGTGCTAACAACACTCACAGCAACAACAACACTGATGATGTCACATGGTGCTAACAACACTCACAGCAACAACAACACTGGTAATGATATCACATGGTGCTAACAACACTCACAGCAGCAACAACACCACTGGTGATGATGTCACATGGTGCTAACAACACTCACAGCAACAACAACAACAACACTGGTGATGATGTCACATGGTGCTAACAACACTCACAGCAACAACAACACTGACGATGATGTCACATGGTGCTAACAACACTCACAGCAACAACAACACTGATGATGATGTCACATGGTGCTAACAACACTCACAGCAACAGCACCAACACTGGTGATGATGTCACATGGTGTTAACAACACTCACAGCAACAGCAACAACACTGATGATGATGTCACATGGTGCTAACAACACTCACAGCAACAGCAACAACACTGATGATGATGTCACATGGTGCCAACAACACTCACAGCAACAGCAACAACACTGGTGATGATGTCACATGGTGCTACCAACACTCACAGCAACAACAACAACACTGATGATGATGTCACATGGTGCTAACAACACTCACAGCAACAACAACAACACTGGTGATGATGTCACATGGTGCTAACAACACTCACAGCAACAACAACACTGGTGATGATGTCACATGGTGCTAACAACACTCACAGCAACAACAACAACACTGGTGATGATGTCACATGGTGCTAACAACACTCACAGCAACAACAACAACACTGGTGATGATGTCACATGGTGCTAACAACACTCACAGCAACAACAACACTGGTGATGATGTCACATGGTGCTAACAACACTCACAGCAACACCACCACTGGTGATGACGTCACATGGTGCTAACAACACTCACAGCAACAACAACACTGATGATGATGTCACATGGTGCTAACAACACTCACAGCAACAACAACACTGACGATGATGCCACATGGTGCTAACAACACTCACAGCAACAACAACAACACTGGTGATGATGTCACATGGTGCTAACAACACTCACAGCAACAACAACAACACTGATGATGATGTCACATGGTGCTAACAACACTCACAGCAACAACAACACTGGTGATGATGTCACATGGTGCTAACAACACTCACAGCAGCAACAACACCACTGGTGATGATGTCACATGGTGCTAACAACACTCACAGCAACAACAACAACACTGATGATGATGTCACATGGTACTAACAACACTCACAGCAACAACAACACCACTGGTGATGATGTCACATGGTGCTAACAACACTCACAGCAACAACAACAACACTGGTGATGATGTCACATGGTGCTAACAACACTCACAGTAACAACAACAACACTGATGATGATGTCACATGGTGCTAACAACACTCACAGCAACAACAACACTGATGATGATGTCACATGGTGCTAACAACACTCACAGCAACAACAACAACACTGATGATGATGTCACATGGTGCTAACAACACTCACAACAACAACAACACTGGCGATGATGTCACATGGTGCTAACAACACTCACAGCAACAACAACACCACTGGTGATGATGTCACATGGTGCTAACAACACTCACAGCAACAACACCACTGGTGATGATGTCACATGGTGCTAACAACACTCACAGCAACAACAACAACACCACTGATGATGATGTCACATGGTGCTAACAACACTCACAGCAACAACAACAACACTGATGATGTCACATGGTGCTAACAACACTCACAGCAACAACAACACCACTGGTGATGATGTCACATGGTGCTAACAACACTCACAGCAACAACAACAACACTGGTGATGATGTCACATGGTGCTAACAACACTCACAGCAACAACAACAACACTGATGATGATGTCACATGGTGCTAACAACACTCACAGCAACAACAACAACACTGGTGATGATGTCACATGGTGCTAACAACACTCACAGCAACAACAACACTGGTGATGATGTCACATGGTGCTAACAACACTCACAGCAACAACAACACTGGTGATGATGTCACATGGTGCTAACAACACTCACACCAACAACACTGATGATGTCACATGGTGCTAACAACACTCACACCAACAACACTGATGATGTCACATGGTGCTAACAACACTCACAGCAACAACAACAACACTGATGATGTCACATGGTGCTAACAACACTCACAGCAACAACAACAACACTGATGATGTCACATGGTGCTAACAACACTCACAGCAACAACAACAACACTGGTGATGATGTCACATGGTGCTAACAACACTCACAACAACAACAACAACAACACTGATGATGATGTCACATGGTGCTAACAACACTCACAGCAACAACAACACCACTGGTGATGATGTCACATGGTGCTAACAACACTCACAGCAACAACAACACTGGTGATGATGTCACATGGTGCTAACAACACT